>NW_021163909.1:0-19038 GCF_004324835.1 Dendronephthya gigantea | reverse complement strand
AAGCTACCTCCAGCTTCATTACAAATCGTGTTCACTACGTGAATTTGAGTAAACTGAAGTATATGGCATACCAAACATATAACACACGATTTCTTGTAGGATCGTTCTTCAGGCTACGGGATTAACATTTTGGTAGCGAGGTAACTTGGTGTACCACAGATTGTTTCCATATAGGAATTCTGATCTAAAAAATTAATTGTTATCATTGAGAAACTGTAACAATGAGAAATAACTGAACCTAAAACGTTTGCAGAATGCGCTCTGCTTTCGTAAAACGAAATCACGGACAAAACTCGGAATTGAGATTATAGTGACTTCCAGGATTTGCCGGCAATGGTCACATCGAATGGTTTCTTCAAATACAATTTAAAGGGCAATTTAAACACAAGTTCAATACACAACCGACACAAACCTTTATAAGCGTTTCGTCATACGAGGAACACAATAAAACATTTTCTGGCTAGAGAAGAAAAAGTTAAATTATGGTCGTTAAAGTTTAGGATATAAAGACAGTAGTGAAAATAAATTAGGGCGTGCTTACCTTCCAATCCCTGTTAGTGATGCCATTTTCATGTAAATGCTAAAAATACGAAACAGTATGAATAAAGTTAGTTTAGTTCAGGCTCCTGCAGTAACACTGGATCAATAACAGATGATCCTTAGCTTGGTGTCATTAAAAGCTCCAATCTCTTCGTGATATTTTCCATAAACTTTAGTCATCGCCTGTGAATGAAATATTCCAATTTGTTTAATTCATTCTTCGAAGGCTACACATGGCTACATTCCCGCTAAACGACATCCTCACCTGAAGGCACATTGCTTTCATAGTTGGTTTAGTTGTCAATAGGAATCAGTGATACAGATCGTTAGACAACTCGAGCCTGAAAACAAAATAGAAAAGTCGATCGAATCTTGAATGGTTTCATCCATGATTCTATACTTCTCTACTACATTCTGCAGGACAAATAACATTGCGTGAACTGTGCAGCAATATAGAGAATAGGGGGAAGCCAGACAGAAAAGCACATGGAAAGTAGTTTGAATATTTGCAAACCCTGATAGATAAATGTCGTGGACTCACACATTTGTTATCGGCGTCTCCTCGTCGTTTTGTTCCAACAAGACTCTCAAATAATAGTCACCTGATAGCAGAGATACGTTACTGAGTTTGATTCCTATCGAGGAATAAGGGGGGGACGCTTTATGAAGAACTGTTAAAAAGCTAGAGCAGTTAGGCTTATCACTAACCTGTTTCAGTTCATCAGCTAAACATTCATACAGGACTTCAAACTAAAGGTGATTCCAAAAGACAACGTAGTTTCCACTCCGATCTTTTTCCATTGCAAATGCGTGCAAATCAGATTCGAGTGCCCCAGAAGTTCCTCTCGCGTCTGTCACATTGAAAACATAAGAAATTGTTTCATACTCTTTTACGAGAACAGTTTAGAGAAAGAGGTCAGGACTATTGAATTTGTCTTGTTATACTCATAGCGACAGGAAATCCTCCATTACATTTCCATATCCTATATTTTCAACGGAAACTAACCTTAACTTCGAGACTCACCTTGTAATTCCAAATCAGGTTGTACGCTGTCAGATCTTGACTGAATCTGTAAAAAAGATCCGCTTAAATATCATTGCTTTTTCATCTTTCAAACGACTAGAACATTTTCCCATTTTCTTAATATGAACACTTACTTGTAATAAAAAAACTGGATTTAAATTCTCACATCTTTCCTGGATTTGAATCCTATTTTTGTCCTCCAATGCGAGAGATATCCTTCAAGTTGATTCCTCAACGTTCCCTCGTTTTTCCAGAGCTCTAAGACACAAGTATAGCACGTGAAATAACAGGCTTATACGTACATGCAAGCATGCATTATGAAATTTTGGAACACGATTGTTGATTTAAAACGTACTTCTGCAAGCTTTACATTGTCACGAATTGATAAACGATCTTCTTCAGTCTCTGGTGGCTGAAGGAAAGATAAAAACTTTCCAACAAAATTGTTTCTTTACAAAAAGGTTTTACACTTCTGAATGAATTACCATTTAATTATTTCCTCAGTGGGGCAGTTGCACAGTTTAAGGATGAATGATGGAGTTTAGTTACCAAAGCAGTTGATACCACTTAGTCATGAATACGATTGGTTAGTCAGAATCACCTCAATGGGTTTATGTAAATAATGGCCCTCGCAAAAAAGTTTTCAAAGATTTCTTACTTCGTCAGGGCTTTCAAGGTAATAGAACAAACCAGCAGGCTGTGAAAATCGTATTCAAATTTATTACATAATTGTTTATGAACCAAAAATTATGAACAGGAAATCTCGCATTTAAACTTTCTTGTATATTTTAGACATTAAAACTACTTTAATACGAACATTATTCTCGCAAGTAATGCCATTGCTGTTGGATGATGCTATGCCAACAATAATGATTATAAATTACTTATGGAGTATGCTTGTTAGTCTCAATTGAACTATTTACAGATGGCTAGTATATAGAGGATTATAAAATCACAAGTTTTAAGATTAATCTGAGAATGTTGCTAAAATACAACTCAGGTCCTGCGGATGGAATAGAGGCTATACCTCTGCAACAATTTGTTAATTTATCACACTAATTCGCACCTGTTCAATAGCGAACGTCTATCAGTGCTTTGCGTAAACATGGCCATGCGTAAGCGTTTTGGTAGAGCGCCCTCGGCAAGCGCCAGAACTTGTATTTTTGCCGCGCGGTTCTTCATCAGCTTCCTAAAGTGAAGTTCTAACTAAATATTAACAGATGATTTTAGGCACTTCACACGATGCAGGAATATTCTTGAGGTTTTTAAAGGGTCTTAATTTCGAGTGGTATTATACGCACTTCAAATTCAAGCAGGGAACAGTTGATGGAAAAATGAGTCAACTGTACGTCCTCAGTGACAAGAGCATTGCACCGGCATTGCAAAAGCGTAGGTTCGATTCCTGCCGGAGGATCTATAGTTCACTCATTTTTCCGTCATCTGTTCCTGGCTTGATTTGAAGTGTGTATAATACCTCTCAAAATTAAGACCCTTTAAAACCTCTTAAATATCAACTGAACTAATATGTACATTCATCACGGCTAAAAACATGCAGAGCGTTATAAATGACGTTCGTCAAAGGCGGAAAATTCTCAATGGATGAATGAATGAATAAAACGTACCTCGATTATCTCCTTCAGAACCATGCCAGCACCTTTCACAATTGTTGTCGACGGATGCTGAAATTGTTGAGGAACGAATTCAAAACCACGATTGGTAAGAACCATTAGCGGGGCAATAGTAAAACATACATAAGCGAAGAAATGGTAAAATTGGTACTATTATTTAGTTTTGTCGTAAACCTACCTGGAACAATCGATAAATGCAATGACCCATTTCTAGACAAACAAATAACAGACTTCATGAGTTGCTCCTATGCATGGGTCAAGCTAGTGGACGTGGTAAACTTCACCAAAAAGGTAAAGAGAGAAAGGCTATTTAATCAACTCTCAACCTCAGTCAAAGAGCCATAAACTACCAAGAAGACAATTGAATGAAAAGCTCCTCAAATTTCTTTGTAGCATACCTGCAACTTTCTCCAGTAATTTCCCAAACTGTTCATCATCTGTTGTCTCACTAAGAGGAATATGCAATAGTCGATTTATTGTAACAGACTACATGAGTTGATTCAAAATATTGGAAGCAATCACACCTTACTATTAGTTTAACATGAATGTCCAACTTCACCCCCGTATTATTTTAATATATTGCAAAGCAACTAGAACAAACCTGTAAGGAGGACACAGAGCAAACGTCAGAAAATCAAGCAATCCACTTATAACTAAAACCCCAGTAGAACGAATATAGAAGAAAAGTTTTCATGGTTAATCTATTTCTTGTGTTTAGTTAGAAAGGTAGTTCAAATTAGAAAGGCAGTTGCTACGAATCACTTGCTGGGTTTTGCAAGGGAATTTCTCTTCCAAAACAAAGCTATATACATACAAGAGGGATGGAAAAATAAAATGCAAGGGTTCAGCATAGATTATAGGCAACCAACACCGCACATCTTACAACATTTATCGTGAGAATTTCCAACAAACTGCTTAGAAATTTTTCAGAGGATAACAAAGAGCTTTTGTTTATCTATTCTTGTCGAATGTCATAGTTATCGTGCGTTGGCTATATAAAAAAACAGAATTGGTTTCGATAAAATTGGATCCTGTTAACATTCAGATTTCAAAGTTGGCTGAGTTTATGTGGATTGCAAGTTAAAGGGGTAACACTAATGACAGTGACAGATTTGGCAACATATTACCAGGAAATTCATCGTTAAAGTGTTGGCGCTTTCCTTTATACGGAAAAAACGGCCAGACCGGTCCTATTGTTGATCTCGGTACAGACAGATTAGTGGTATTTTAGAGTGTTTCAAGAACTCTGCGTTCAAGTATATCGTTACTTGCATCTGTCTAGCTCGGAAATTTCGCAACTATATTCTTAACGAAATACTCTATTTTAAATTTAAATATGACCGGTCTGACCATTTTGGCCGCTTAAAGGAAAGCCCTCTCTTTACCTGCATCAGAGCACACAGTATGTCGACAGCGGCGTGAGTCACGGCTTCATTATTCCTCTTCAAAGTTTCACAGTTTTCACACCAACCTTCTCATAGAAGCTGTAGAAACAAAACAGAAACACGGTCTAGAGAAAGTGAGCTGGTTGAGTAAACAGCGTGTGTTATGGTTAAAGATAAACTTTTCTCACCTAGTGAGCGTTGTGAAACCTGCTTTGGATCCAACCTAATGTCTCAAAGCGTGAAACAGTGCTTCGAGATCTTTATCTGATATTTTGTTTTGGTCTCCCTAAATAGACGAAACATTTTAACTATTTTATGTATATATTGAATACCTGTGAAGGTAATAGCAGTCAGAATATGTATATTTTAGGGGTGAACACTAAATATATTTATTGGCAAAGATATACAATACCTTCGTGAGCAATGAGCATTGTGATGGCATTAATGATAAGTCTTTCTTTATTCTCCGGGAAAAGTCCTTACAAAATATTTAAAATCGTTTGAAATATATATTGGAGTTTAAAAGACTTAATATTCCAGCCGTACTTCTGGCGAGAAAAATTCAAATCTACCATTTCATGGATTCGGACCCAGTCAACTCAGCAACCAGAGTTACCGCAGCGTAGTCCCTAGGCCTCTTAACGTTCCTTATACGCGGCGAGGCGGGAACTGAGAGGCCTAGAACAAAATGTTTTGTATTTTGGCTATTTTGTCCCCACTTTCTGTATTGAGGTCAGTTTACGATCCACGACGCGGTTAACTGGCCTTGTTCGACGTCGCAAGTCAAATATCTGCTTGAAATAACCTACGGGATATTAATTATACTGTCAGGACTTCGAAATATCCATACAAACGTTTCAATGTCATTTGCTGTCGACGCTATCGACTATCAAGTAAACTCGAGTCCGTGCGTACATGGTTATGATTATAATAAGCTTCAATCTGCCAATTTAAATTATTCTCGCTTCCTTTATAACGATTTGTGTAAATCTAGGTCAACTAATGCATACTAAAATAAGCAGAAAACTAACGTGCGTATGAAAAACACGTGAGTGGAAAACAGCCTTAATCCAGATTTTGACAGAACATTAAAACTCAGTAAAAATGCAATAATATTCTCTACACAGGATTTTGTCTGCAGAAAAGTACAAAATAAGAAATTGTCAACTTACGTCTTGGGTGACTGCATGAAGTAGACCGCTGTAGGAAATATTGCAGTTAAATCTCTACACATCTTCGGTTAAATTTCCTGCAAGGAACCAGTAATAAGACAATATAAGCTTTTGGAGATATTTCAAAAATTTAAAGTGAAATAAAAAGAGAAATATTTCACCTGGAGACGCAGCGAGGAATTTTAAATGACTGCTTTCTACTTCTTCGTCAACAACGTTATACAATGGACCCCAACGATAACCTTGAAAAATATATCATCTTAAAAAAACAATTCTTCTTTTGCTGTATGTGATGTATTGGACTGACTAATAGGAATACCTGACGAGAAGTGTAATTGTTTGTGTGTTATATGAGATCCCATACGTCAGGAGGAGAATGAAATGAGGGTTCGTATTTACGGTAATCATAGCAGTGCGAGATTTTCATCAGGAAAATTTTGACCATAATTTTCGCTCAATCATCTATGAAAAAGCGTACAGTACCGTCTCTTCGTTGGGGTCGTTTTTACACAAACATCTCCATTTCCACTGCCTCTAACCCCGTGTAGCTAACCAGCCAATGATATATCCCTAGATTGAGTGAAATACGCACATTCAGAACAAGAAATATTTTATATAGCTTCATACAAAATCTGCTTTTTTAAACTACCTGTCGGAAGACGAGTAATTTCTCAGCTGACCGCTTGTGTATTCCAGCCCGAACAACTGAGGATGGTCTCGATAGCTAATTATTGAAAATATCTGACAGAAAAAGAAGTTTTAAAACTATGATATACTATAATACACAAGTCTTAACCAAACGGTATATTCTGGAAAGTAACTGCAAAAATAAAACTATTTTAAGTCGGCTGGATACTTTTTTGCAATTGGACATGTTCAAAATGGAAACGTGAAATAAAAAAGATGATAAAAGCAGTAAACTTGAATCCAGGTCAGAAGACATCGAGTGTTTGGAGTGTTTGGAGTGTTTGGAATGTTTGTTTTTTTTCTTTCAAGGTCTGAGATGAACAATTACTGGAACTGACATGGAATGTCGCATGACTTACTGAGCTAAGGGGATGAAGGCTGACGATGTTGAACATATATTATAGTAATAATAGTTTATAGTTTATTATATATTATAGTAATAGAGTTGATGTTCGCGGGCATAAATGTGTTTTTGGCCCTCCTCGCGGAACACATTTTAACCCTCGCTACGCTCGGGCTAAAATGAGTTCGAAGTCGGGCCAAAAACACATTTATGACCGCGAACATCAACTCTATTGTTATATTATTATCACTATAACATACACATGAGTATATACAAAATTAGTAAAATACAATAATTAGTAAATACAATAATTAGTAAATACAAAATTAGTAAAATACAATAATTAGTAAATAGATTTGAATAAATATAGTTCACCTGGTGCAAGGCACTTTTTAATGATAACTCCAAGCTTATACTTTCTGGATAATTTAATACATTCTATAGGGTTTAATGATCAATATAGGGATAAGTATCATAAAATTGTTTGGCTGTTGGGGTGTATAAACTATCAAAACTACAAAATTATATCCTGTCAAAATTTCGAATTCTAAAATAATGCCGGGTTTATGGTCATTTGAATTTGCTTGCTACTTTTATAATATGCAAAAAAGTAGACGGTAGACACTGATTTTAAGTTCAAATTTATAATATTTCGAAAATATATTATGCATTATTAATTATATAACATACCTTGAATAAATTTGAAGTTTTACATGATTCAAGAACATTTTCATTTGTATACCGAACTGTTTCGCCTTTGGATTTGATTCCGTTCATTAGTCAAAGTACACTTCAAGATGTCGGGCTTCCGTTCAAAATTGTCGAGGCCAGGGATATGACGGTGCTAGTGCTGTGTCCAGCCAGGAAAAAGGTATTTCTGGGAGAATATTAGAGAAAAACCCGAAGGCGTTGCATGTTCATTACTCCAGTCATCGTTTAAACCTTATTGTTGCCAAAGCGTGTTCAATTCTTCCAGTGAAAAATATTTTGAGTCAGGCACAAAATATCGCCAGCTTTTTTATCAGTTTCCCTATCCGCTCACAGTATCTAAGTAAAAAGATGAAAGAGTTTGGTTTAACCCGTAACAAGCTCGCAAACCTTCCACGACACGATGGGTAGAACGAATAAGATCCCGCGATGGTTGTTTGGATGCATTCAAAGTTATCTACGAAACACTCAATTTTATGCAGTTTGGAGGATCGCAGGAAGGGCCATTTCCTAGATTAGCTAGTGACGCACAGTCTCATTTTCGCAACGTGAGAAATTTTGAATTTGGCTGCTCTCATTATCACCCAACATGTTCTGGATCATACTTTGTCATTGACGGTCCAATTAAAGAAGAAAAAAAAAATCTATATTGCGGAATCAATAAAACAGATTAATCTTTTAAAGGATGAAATGGCAAAACTACGTGCCTCTGTAGATTTATTCCAAAATGAATACTACGACAAGCTGTTGGAATTAGCTAATAACTTCGACGTGGCTGAGTGTTTTCCCCGGGTATGTAAAGCTCAAACAAAATGTGATAATAATACCAGTACACAGCAGGTGGTTACAACAGATTAACAGTAACCATTAAGAGTCGTGCATAGGCCACGTGATAACGAAACATTCTGAGCTCATCAATGAACAATTGTAAAGGTTTTATTGTAACTCATAGGACAACCTAAGGATATATTTTGTAAAATCTATTATATTACGAGTGTCTTTCCCTAAGTCTACCGACCCCTGAATTCCCCACGCTATCGTCACCCTGTAATAAATAAGTAACGTTGCAAGTCCTCACCTTCAACCACAAGGATTAAATTACGTAATTCGAAGTGCAAAATTGAGATTACCGGTTTCTGAGTTTACCGGTTTATAATGCTCAGTATTTAATAATCCGTATAAGACAAATTTATCATTATTTACTTGACTTACGGATTCATTAAGTTTATCCTCGTCTTAACTCAAAAAAGTTTTCAAAGGACTTGCATCCAGAAGGGATTTACCAGGAACAGGCTAAAATTAAACAGATGTTGAGATTAATGCACGATGATGATTCGTGATCTTAAAATTGCTACCTTTTTAAACTCTTCACGAGTTAATAAGCCTTGACTGTTCCCTGTGAAAGAAAAATAGGTAAATATAGTCATATTATAATATATATATATTCCTCCATATTGCAAAGGTAATTTCGCTTGCCTTCAGTTTCTTCCTTGTGTATAACAGTGTCTTTGGAATCTGGTACGACATCAATCTGAAACGATTGTAAAATGAAAAAGCTAGTCTAAATCAAAGATTTCTTTCTTTTCTGCTTCCCCTGCCAGTCATGTTAGTAGCAATATAAGGGATGGATAGTGAATGTTCTTGCACGAAATAAATTTCATGCAAAGCGAGTTTGAAGAGAAATTCTTACCATAAAAGCGCTTGGTCCATATCTCGGACTACGACTCAAATATCGAGTTCGTTGAACAAATGCCGAACCAAGATTCAACTTTTGACCGGAATCTTGTAATAAAATCGACGAGGGTGAAGATCTGCCGTGTTCTGTAAGCAGCATCTTTTGTTCTGCGCTGTCTAAAATGTTGGCAGATAATTTGTTCATTTCGTAAATGCGCGAACAATGGCCGATCTGTTTTAACATTACAAACCTGACTCCTTGAGTTCGGTTTTCTTCATTTCAACATCATCCCGGGTATCTTCAATATTAGTTTCCTCATCTTCTCTACACGATGCGAGGCGATCTTTGACAAGATCTACAATCAATGTACGCTGTCTGTGCTCTTGCTAAGAAGTTCTGTTGTAGTTTCAAGGCGTTTTCTGGCTCCTTCTTTAATGAGTTCGGCCGATAAATCATCTGAAATACAACAATATCAATTTGACATTCCGCCAACGGAATGCCCAACCGAAACATTGAACAGGTTTGACCCATCGTTGACCTTACCAAAGAGTTGTTTTGGAATTAAACTTTCATAAATCTCAGTCTTTCCCACCGCTGGTCGTCACAAGATGTTTGAGTCACAAGATTTCTGTACTGAGCCTACGGTACCAGTGGGCTTTAAATCGCGGGTAAGAAGGTCAGATGCTTTGGTATCGAATTTTGTGTTTGGCACCTGGCTAGAATCATCTGCACGAGTTTTTCTATCAGTTGAAGAAGCCTGGAAATGACAAATACGTTCCTAAGAGCTTTCACTAGAAGAATATTAAAACTTGGTCGCTCTTGCAAATATATCTATTGAAAATTCAGCAAGCAATCCCCCTGGCAATAGAATGACATGTGGACTTACTTTTGTAATAAATGGCACGAATTGTTTTCTTAACAATAGCGGACAGTTGACAAACCAGGATGAAATGACATTATCAGCAAGAGCTACAATGTATTGAGAGTATCTAAGGTGAAACATATCAGTTCGTTTATATTTTAATCATTTTGACAAAACCAATAATAAAAAGTTTCAGATGTTATCGCGTTGAGCCAACTTCGATGATTCTGTGTAAGGCAAACATATTCCAAAGACTTGTTTCAATTGGATCGCTGTGAAGTTTTTGTACAAAGCACAAAGCTGTTACAATGCGATTTAAACGATTTAAAAGAATGTTACCAACTTTTCGCCGAATACGATTGTGTGTTTACACAACCTAGCTCTCTTTAGGGGGTACATTGATATTTTGTAACAGATTTCATAATTTACGTAACTTCAAGAAACATACCAGAGGGAAATTCTAGCAGTGGTATGGCAACTTGAGACGTTGGCGAAAGTTTAGTAAACTTTTCCAGATATTGTGGGAGCAGTCTAAGGACAGAAAATTTAGTAATTATTACTTAAAAAATCATATATTTGTGAAGGAGTATCTCGCATCACAAGAGACGTTACGTTTAGGCTGGAGTTTATTGAAAAACGTTTCTGTAAATTCACTGAGCACATTATCAAGGCACGATTTCAAATATCTCCAAAGAAATAAACTTCTAAAACGCTACAACTACTTAAATCAACTTCGTTCTTACAAAGTGCTAATGGAAATAAAAAAACGTCTCAAATTCCAGACTATTTTAAGTAGCCATACCTTGCCATAACTGAAGGCATTTCTAACATACATACGGTGAGACAAGATACTTAACGTCGCGAAATGAGCAACCAAGTACGCATCAGATAACACTAGACGAAATATACAACAACGTTTAAGGAAGAACAGACAACCGCTGAAAATAAAGTAACGCAGATTCTTACCTGTTCATTTTTACCAATAAAAATGTGGTACGTACACAGCTCCGTTAATACCTGCACGTGTTACAATAAAATATCCAATTAAATCATTAGTATGGTATGATATAATTATGGTATGATATGCATGGTTATGGTATGGTATGATTTCGTTATGGTATGGTATGGTGTGATATTATTATGGTAAGATATGGTTATCGTATGGTATGATTTAGTTATGGTTAGTTATGGTATGATATGATTATATGATATGATTATATGATATGATTATATGATATGATTATATGATATGATTATATGATATGGTATGGTTATGGTATGGTATGGTTTTGGTATAATTATGGTAAGATATTATGATATATGCAAAAAACTGATTGATAAGAACCGTACTGGAAAAATTCTAGCGTACAAATGAGGTCGGCGCATATCGTTAGGAACACGAAATAATCCAGGAAGAAAATCGTAATTTGAAACCTGAATGCAAAGTAAAATTTTTAGTTCATGATTTTGGTGTGAAAAGTACACAACTTCACTTCCCTTCCCATTTTAGAGAAGACTGTAGATATTGAACGTAAATATTGCTTTCCAGAAAGTATCAAGTTTTTATCTTGCAGTGCCTCTGGAAAGTTCCTCAGAAGAACATCCAACACCTCCCATTCCAATTCCTAGAAAATGAAGAAAGTTGAACTTCAATCGAAACTTAATGCCAGATGATAT
The DNA here is from genome assembly GCF_004324835.1 of Dendronephthya gigantea. Taxonomy (NCBI): domain Eukaryota; kingdom Metazoa; phylum Cnidaria; class Anthozoa; order Malacalcyonacea; family Nephtheidae; genus Dendronephthya; species Dendronephthya gigantea. The sequence continues at coordinate 7,337 of NW_021163909.1, read as the reverse complement.
ATTATGATAAAAAGTTTACCTGTTGTAAGCACACAAGAATAACATTCATCGCCTCGCTGTAAGGCAGTGAAACAATCCCGTTTGTCTTATCTTCTGCAGAACTAAAACAAAAATGAGAATGTATTACGCAAACAAGAAAAGGAATTTTGGAAGCAGAATACCTGACATACGTGGCACTATCGTCATTAACCAACATTTTCTTTCAGAACAAACAAAATACGAAGTGAATTAAACTTTTCTACTTTTGTCTTGCACAAGGCCTAGACGTTGTCAGCTCGCAGACTGAGGAAACATTGAAGAATCTTTAAGAAAACACAATGTGAGACATCATAGAAAAATCGCGAGAAATAAAATTGAATTTGCCTTACCGAAAGCCGTATTTCCGATGCACTATACGTCCGATAGCTATTGTCATAATGAGTTTTTATGTGGTACACTAATATATTGAATATTCGTTCGGCTCGTTCTTGAGGTTTACGGAACAATTTCATCTGCAAAAATAGAATGAAATTACTGAAAGAGAAGCAAGTGTGGCATTAAATTACACTTATTTTTGTTCACGAAAATAACTTCATCACAATGAACGAATATGTGTGGACAATCTCTGCATGTCCTTCATTACCTTGAACAAGCGTACTAATCCTAATACAGCCTCCTTGATGTCTTTCTATGCTGTTTCATCCTGAGGCTGCAGCAACAAAGACAAATTACAGTGATTAGATGTAATTTTATGTCTCTAGATGTTCCTACATATACCTTGCAGTCTCTATAATTACCTTACATGTTCTTTACATGACGGCTTAACGTATCGTTTGAGAGGATCAACTGGACAGTGGCAATCTGGAATTGATAAATGAAATATATATCCTTTTACTTCACTGATGCGTTTGCATTCACGACCCCCGTGTAAAACGATCCAATTTGCGGATATATAGTTAGGTTCAGGTCAGGAAGCTTTCACTGATAAGAAAGAGTTTTCTATTGAAGTACAGTATCAGCTCATCACGAATGAAGAGGGAAATTGGAGTGGAGAAATGAAACCGTCTAAAAATGATTGTATTGAGTACCTTCTCGATTATATGCAAAACCATCGCAAACTTTCGGTGATCAGAGGATTCAATACATCGACCAGAGCTGGACAGCTCGGATCCGCACAGAAATATCCGATCTTTGACAATGTGGTCTAAATGTGGCAACACTGAATTCTCAAGTATTTCTTCCTGTAAAAAACAAGGAGTTATAAAACTAGAAAAAGATTCTAATATCGCTAATGTCTAGAAAAATGGACTAAATTTATTCAAAGTACTAAATTTTATACCTCATATAGTGGAGATACGTTCCTAATATGTTACAAGCACATTTAGAGCTTTATTCGGTTGGCCGTCCTCTCTTCACATCTAAAAAAATTCCCATTAGGATAAGACTGCGGCTACATAGAATACATCACGAACTTAAACAAAATCAACATACCAAATTTACATTTTACATAACAAATATAAAGAAAAAAGAAGCACACACTTGAAGTATTTCTACACCAAATCTTTAATATTTTCAAACCAGTTTTCGCAGTAAGGATGAAGAGACTGGGAACGATGAGAACCAGGAATAACTGAGGATTACTGCAAACAACGACATTTCATTTAGCTGCAAACAACGACATTTTATTTAGCTAAGTGGATTCCCTTAGATCTTCATATATTTTATTAATTTTGTCCTCAAAGAAAGTCATAAAATTGTTAGCTAGATTCTCATCAGATTGGCACACAGGATATTGAGAATCAGGGGTTAATGTAGTAACTTTCCAACGGTTTTATAATTTCTTTTGGTCACTCCCATTATCTCTAACAATTTCAGATAATAACGAGTACGACTTTCCTATAATAGCTCACTGACACGGCGACATTGCTGACTGTATTTTAGACGATCACAGGTTGTCTTGACTTACGCCATACCCGCTCGAGTTTCCTTCTGATACGTTTTTCGTTTTTAATTTGTTCAGTGTACCAAGGTGCATCTGGACGAATAATTATCTCTCTGGAATAAGTGGTACATGATGATCCAGAATTTTGGGCAGCTCCGAGTTGTATTGGTTGACTTTCGCACTTATATCAGCTCAAGCTGAGTAAACAGCTGTATCAGGAGTGTTGGCAATGCCTGATAAAGGAATATTGATGAGATTGATTCTCTTATATAATTTCTGCCTATATATTTACAGGCTTTGTGGACACGGTCCGTGATTCTAACAGGGATAGCTTCCTGATGATTTGCAGGATGATAGTGTTGTATTTAGTGTGGCGGTAGTGTTTGCGAGTAGGTATTATAGCAATATTCCTATAGGTCATATGGAAAACCAACCTTTCTGTAGATTCAACTGCCCAAGCATTGAATAGCTCCTCAGGATTATTAGCGGGTCGAAACGTGTTCATCAAACGTAACTGCTTTCGATGTTGAGACATCTCATCCGACTGATTATTATCAAAGATTGAGGACCAGGATTAGACGAAACATCCACACACATTGTTAGATCCTGCTTGAAGGCTTCGTACACAGGACTAGACTAACAAATCCATGTTTCGTTTCTTTAGCAATCGCAAATGAGACTTTGTATTTAGATTCAAACCAACTCGTTGTATGTTGACCCGACATCGAAAGCAATATCTCCACTACTCAGGTTATGCCATCCGCAGCCAATCCATCCAAATCCGTGCATTAGTACTCTTAATGCCATTTAATTGGTCGAGATGTACGAAACTCGTTAGATGAATAAATATCATAAAAATATTAGAGCTGCCGACCAACCGACATATTGGTCGTGAATTAAGCAGTACGAAACCAATATTCATTTCCATACACCAAAGATGGTGATTCAATGATAACATCACGTTATCGCTTTAGAGAATTTCTTTAAAAACTTGTTTAACGAATCGGATAGAAGCAAACGGGAAAGAGAAGAAGAAGTTGTGAAATCATTGTAAGTGTGTTTAGTTCTATTTAAACCCGACAACTTTACTTGTTCAGGGAAGACATATTAGATTGTTTACTAGTAAAAGCTATGTACACACACCTTGGGTGGTGGTGGACAAAATATTGAATCATTGGTTATTTTTATTCTAGATCACTAGCTGCCTGTGAAGGAAACATACAAATTTTACTAGAATGCTACAAAACAGCTGGATTGAAGGTTGTCAAACTGAAATGGTCTCCCAAGTGGCAAATCGATTGCTCGAATCCTACCATAACCGTGTTTCATTATAAATCTGTGAAAAGGATAAAGTAAATTAAATGAACATGGCCGTTCAGCACAAGTACTTGTAGTCGATTGGAGAAGACAATTGTCTCCCATGCGGTAAATCGATGGTTCGAATCTGCATAACCGATTTTCATTATAAACTTCGTCAAAAGAATACGGTAATTAATAACCATGGATTCCCCATAAGATCTTGTAGTCTAGTGGCTAATGCAATTGTCTCCCAAGTGTTAATCGATGGTTCGAATCCTGCCATGACCTTTTTTCATTATGAACTTCGTGAAAAGAATAAAGTAACTATAACCATGGCCGTTCAGCACAGACCTTGCAGACTAGTGGCTAAGACAACTGTCTCCTAAGTAGTAATCGATGTTTCGAATCCTGCCAAAACCATTTTTCATTATGAACTTCATGAAGAATGAAGTAACTAAATAACCATGGGCATCCAGCACAAGACCTTTTGGTCTAATGGCGAAGACGATGGTCCCATGTGTTAAATCGATGGTTCGATCCTACCATAACCGTTTTTTCATTATGATCTTCGTGAAAGCGATAGTAGATCATAAACAGCCGTTCCCGAAGAACTTGTGGTCTAGTGGCCAAGACAATTTTCTCCAAGTTTTAAATCGATTTGGAATCCTGCCAAAACTATTTTTTATTGTGAACTTCGTAAAAGGATAAAGTAAACTAAATAACCATGGCCATCCAGCACAAGATCTTGCAGTCTAGTGGCGAGGACAATGTCTCAGAAGTGGTAAATCGATGGTTCGAATCCTACCAACCGTTTTTCATTATGAACTTCGTACAAAGGGTAAAGTAAACTAAATAACCATAGCATCCAGCACAAGACCTTTTGGTCTAGTGGCGAAGGCGATGGTCTCCCAACTGTTAAATCCATTGTTCGAATCCTACCATAACCTTTTTTCATTATGAATTTCGTGAAAGCGATAAAGTAGATCAAATAAACATAGCCGTTCACGCAAAGAACTTGTGGTCTGGTGGCTAAGACAATTTTCTCCAAGTGCATTTAAATCGATGTTTCGAATCCTGCCAAAACTATTTTTTATTATGAACTTCGTGAAAGGATAAAGCAGACTAAATAACCAGGGCCATCCAGCACAAGACTTACGGTCTAGTGGCGAAGACGATGGTCTCCCAAGTGTTAAATCGATGGACGAATCCTACCATAACCGTTTTTCATTATGAACTTCGTGAAAAGGATAAAGTAAATTAAATAACCAACCGTGCAGCACAAGACCTTGTGGCCTAGTGGCGAAGACGATTTTCTCCCAAGTGTTAAATCGATTGTTCGAATCCTACCATAACCGTTTTTATTATGAACTTCGTAAGAACGGTAAATAGATCAAATAAAATAGCCGTTCCGAAGAACTTGTGGTCTGTGGCAAAGACAATTTTCTCCCAAGTGTTAAATCGATGTTTCGAATCCGCCAAAATTATTTTTTATTATGAACTTCGTTAAAGGATAAAGTAGACTAAATAACCAGGGTCATCCAGCACAAGACCTTGCGGTCTAGTGGCGAAGACGATGGTCTCCCAAGTGTTAAATCGATGGTTCGAATCCTACTATAACCGTTTTCATTATGAACTTCGTAAAAGGATAAAGTAAACTAAATAACCATGGCCATCCAGCACAAGATCTTGCGTCTAGTGGCGAGGACAATGGTCTCATAAGTGGTAAATCGATGGTTCGAATCCTACCATAACCGTTATGAACTTCGTAAGAACGGTAAAATAGATCAAATAACATAGCCGTTCCGAAGAACTTGTGGTCTTGTGGCAAAGACAATTTTCTCCCAAGTGTTAAATCGATGTTTCGAATCCCGCCAAAACTATTTTTTATTATGAACTTCGTGAAAGGATAAAGTAGACTAAATAACCAGGGTCATCCAGCACAAGACCTTGCGGTCTAGTGGCGAAGACGATGGTCTCCCAAGTGTTAAATCGATGGTTCGAATCCTACCATAACCGTTTTTCATTATGAACTTCGTGAAAAGAGTAAAGTAAGTTAAATAACCATGGCCGTTCAGCACAAGATCTTGCATTCTAGTGGGTAAGACAATTGTCTCCCAAGTGGTAAATCGATGGTTCGAATCGTGCCATGACCTTTTTCATTATGAACTTAGTGAAAAGAATAAAGTAGATTAAATAACCATGGCCATTCAGCACAAGATCTTGTAGTCTAGTGGCTAAGACAATTGTCTCCCAAGTGCTAAATCGATGGTTCGAATCCTGACATGACCTTCTTCATTATGAACTTCGTGAAAAGAATAAAGTAAACTAAAAACCATGGCCATTCATTAGAAGACCTTGCAGTCTAATGGCTAATACAACTGTCTTTTAAGTGGTAAATCGATGTTTCGAATCCTGCCAAAACCATTTTTTATTATGAACTTCGTAAAAGGGTAAAGTAAACTAAATTACCATAGCCATCAAGTACAAGACCTTGTGGTCTAGTGGCGAAGACGATGGTCTCCCAAGTGTTAAATCAATGGCTCGAATCCTGCCATAACCGTTTTCATTATGAACTTCGTGAAAAGGATAAATAAATTAAATAACCATAACCGTTCAGCACAAGACCTTGCAGTCTAATGGTTAAGACAACTGTCTCTTAAGTGGTAAATCGATGTTTCGAATCCTGCTAAAACTATTTTTATTATGAACTTCGTGAAAGGATAAAGTAGACTAAATAACCAGGGTCATCCAGCACAAGACCTTGCGGTCTAGTGACGAAGACGATGGTCTCCCAAGTGTTAAATCGATGGTTCGAATCGTACCATAACCGTTTTCATTATGAACTTCGTAAAAGGATAAAGTCAACTAATAACCATGGCCATCCAGCACAAGATCTTGCGTCTAGTGGCGAGGACAATGGTCTCATAAGTGGCAAATCGATGGTTCGAATCCTACCATAACCGTTTTTCATTATGAACTTCGTGAGAACGGTAAAATAGATCAAATAAACATAGCCGTTCACCCGAAGAACTTGTGGTCTTGTGGCAAAGACAATTTTCTCCCAAGTGTTAAATCGATGTTTCGAATCCCGCCAAAACTATTTTTTATTATGAACTTCGTGAAAGGATAAAGTAGACTAAATAACCAGGGTCATCCAGCACAAGATCTGGTGGTCTAGTGGCGAAAACAATGGTCTCCCAAGTGTTAAATCGATGGTTCGAACCCTACCTTAACCTTTTCTCATTATGAACTTCGTGAAAACGATAAAGTAGATCAAATAAACATAGCCGTTCCCCCGAAGAACTTGTGGTCTAGTGGCTAAGAAAATTTTCCCCTAAGTGTTAAATCGATGTTTCGGATCCTGCCAAAACCATTTTTTATTATGAACTTCGTGAAAGGATAAGTAAACTAAATAACCATGGTCATCCAGCACAAGACCTTGCAGTCTAGAGGCGAAGATGATGGTCTCCCAAGTCTTAAATCGATGGTTCGAATCCTACCATAACCGTTTTCATTATGAACTTCGTTAAAAGGATAAAGTAAATTAAATAACCATAACCGTTCAGCACAAGATCTTGCTGTCTAGTGGCGAGGGCGATGGTCTCCCAAGTGGTAAATCGATGGCTCGAATCCTACCATAACCGTTTTTCATTATGAACTTCGTGGAAAGGGTAAAGTAAACTAAATAACCATGGTCATCCAGCACAAGACCTTGCGGTCTAGAGGCGAAGACGATGGTCTCCCAAGTGTTAAATCGGTTCGAATCGTACCATAACCGTTTTCATTATGAACTTCGTAAAAGGATAAAGTAAACTAAATAACCATGGCCATCCAGCACAAGATCTTGCAGTCTAGTGGCGAGGACAATGGTCTCAGAAGTGGTAAATCGATGGTTCGAATCCTACCATAACCATTTTTTATTATGAGCTTCGTGAAAGGATAAAGTAAACTAAATAACCATGGTCATCCAGCACAAGACCTTGCTGTCTAGTGGCGAGGGAGATGGTCTCCCAAGTGGTAAATCGATGGTTCGAATCCTACCATAACCCTTTTTCATTATGAACTTCGTTAAAACAGTAAAGTAGATCAAATAAACATAGCCGTTCACCCAAAGAAC
>NW_021163908.1:0-19131 GCF_004324835.1 Dendronephthya gigantea | reverse complement strand
TATCAAATTACCCATCAAAGTTTGCATGAGGAATATTTTTTGTCCTGATTTTACATTCACTTTTATACCTACCTGCATAATTGATACCTAATAAACCTTTTCAGTAATCTATGTGGAAAGATGCGAAACATCCGTCTGCTATATGGGACGCCTTGAGCCTCGTTCTCGTGTTATAGCTTATTTCCAGAATTTATTGGTCAAACTAAAAATCTTTTTCATGCATGCGTTGAAAAAGGATGTTTTGCACCTTGCTCGTGAGGGTAAAACTTAAAATACATTCCATTTAAGGTGGTTCTAAATTTAAAGCTTTGTGTCGTCAAATTGTTGTGACGTATTACCGAAAAGTTCTATTCTATCACTCCATCTTTACGATATAGATCAGATAGCTGAGCCCGATATCATGCATTGCGGACAGCGGCTTAGATACGCGCATGCGGGCATTAACGCAAAACACGAGTTTCATTGATGAAAATATAAAATATGGACAATTTTTTGCAAATATATGCTTTATAACTTCTTTAAATCTCGAATATGGATGTTTATATGAACTTTGAAGGCTGAAGTATTGTTTAAAATCATCGATTCGTCATGTTCACTCCAAAGAATGGCTCGGACGAAGGTTTGCCCTGCTCTCAATAATTACAATAAACCACTTGAAAAGCACTTACAAACCTATCAAAGCAATTGTCACGTAAGTTTTTTTTATAATTTTAATACTCGTACTTGCAAAAGAGTCTAAAATAGGCAAGTTTGTCTTCGGCAGGCGTGCTATCACTGGTTTAAGATACTATTTTTTAAGATACTTCCTATTATGAATAAATGGGTATTTTATTAATAATTGAATGGGATTTTTTCAGCTTCCATTATTATGATTATCATTATTATTTTATATTGTTGATAAATCTTTATCAAAGTGTCTAGAGAAAGACAGTTCTTTGATCTAATTATAATCAGTATAACTTATTAAATGCCTGAAGTTCTTCTGCATGACATATGCAACTCAATATATCACATGTATGTACACTACTAGCTATATAGATAATCTTTGTATGATTATGATTAACAATATATAGTATGTGCTTAATGCAATGTATTCAATCGAATTCCACGATGAAAACGTGTGCTAGGAAACTGCAGATATGTGACATTCATTGATCGTATTATAATATTTTTGTATAAGTGGATATTTTATTATAATTGAATGGCATTTTTTTCAGCTTCCATTATTATGATTATCATTATTATTTTATATTGTTGATAAATCTTTATCAAAGTGTCTAGAGAAAGACAGTTCTTTGATCTAATTATAATCAGTATAACTTATTAAATGCCTGAAGTTCTTCTGCATGACATATGCAACTCAATATATCACATGTATGTACACTACTAGCTATATAGATAATCTTTGTATGATTATGATTAACAATATATAGTATGTGCTTAATGCAATGTATTCAATCGAATTCCACGATGAAAACGTGTGCTAGGAAACTGCAGATATGTGACATTCATTGATCGTATTATAATATTTTTGTATAAGTGGATATTTTTATTATAATTGAATGGCATTTTTTCAGCTTCCATTATTATGATTATCATTATTATTTTATATTGTTGATAAATCTTTATCAAAGTGTCTAGAGAAAGACAGTTCTTTGATCTAATTATAATCAGTATAACTTATTAAATGCCTGAAGTTCTTCTGCATGGCATATGCAACTCAATATATCACATGTATGTACACTACTAGCTATATAGATAATCTTTGTATGATTATGATTAACAATATATAGTATGTGCTTAATGCAATGTATTCAATCGAATTCCGCGATGAAAACGTGTGCTAGGAAACTGCAGATATGTGACATTCATTGATCGTATTATAATATTTTTGTATAAGTGGATATTTTTATTATAATTGAATTATTTTATGTTGTTGATAAATCTTTATCAAAGTGTCTAGAGAAAGACAGTTCTTTGATCTAATTATAATCAGTATAATTTATTAAATGCCTAAAGTTCTTCTGCATGACATATGCAACTCAATATATCACATGTATGTACACTACTAGCTATATAGATAATCTTTTTATGATTATGATTAACAATATATAGTATGTGCTTAATGCAATGTATTCAATCGAATTCCACGATGAAAACGTGTGCTAGGAAACTGCAGATATGTGACATTCATTGATCGTATTATAATATTTTTGTATAAGTGGATATTTTTATTATAATTGAATGGGATTTTTTCAGCTTCCATTATTATGATTATCATTATTATTTTATATTGTTGATAAATCTTTATCAAAGTGTCTAGAGAAAGACAGTTCTTTGATCTAATTATAATCAGTATAACTTATTAAATGCCTGAAGTTCTTCTGCATGACATATGCAACTCAATATATCACATGTATGTACACTACTAGCTATATAGATAATCTTTGTATGATTATGATTAACAATATATAGTATGTGCTTAATGCAATGTATTCAATGGAATTCCGCGATGAAAACGTGTGCTAGGAAACTGCAGATATGTGACATTCATTGATCGTATTATAATATTTTTGTATAAGTGGATATTTTTATTATAATTGAATTATTTTATATTGTTGATAAATCTTTATCAAAGTGTCTAGAGAAAGACAGTTCTTTGATCTAATTATAATCAGTATAACTTATTAAATGCCTGAAGTTCTTCTGCATGACATATGCAACTCAATATATCACATGAATGTACACTACTAGCTATATAGATAATCTTTGTATGATTATGATTAACAATATATAGTATGTGCTTAATGCAATGTATTCAATCGAATTCCACGATGAAAACGTGTGCTAGGAAACTGCAGATATGTGACATTCATTGATCGTATTATAATATTTTTGTGTAAGTGGATATTTTTATTATAATTGAATTATTTTATGTTGTTGATAAATCTTTATCAAAGTGTCTAGAGAAAGACAGTTCTTTGATCTAATTATAATCAGTATAACTTATTAAATGCCTGAAGTTCTTCTGCATGACATCTGCAGAGCAATGGGTATAATTTTTCCTGGAGTCAAATATGTTGATGCATTAGAAAAAGCCAATATTCCAACCTTATTTGAAAGACGGCAATCTCTATGTACGAAGTTTTTTGATGAAATCGTGGATAACAAGGACCATAAACTCACCAATTTATTACCGGAAAGAACCGACGGTATTAATAATCAGTTAAGGACAAAGAGAACATTTCAAACGATCAAATGTTATACAAATCGTTTTAAAAACTCTTTTATGCCAAATTATTCAAATAGACACACTTCTTAAATGTAAATGTAATCTTGTAGCATGTGATGTCATATAGCTTGTTTAGGTTATGAATTCTAATTTTTAATGCTTGTAGTTGTAAATATATTAATAACTTTTAAAATATACATATTTTTACCATTCATATTGATGTATTATACATTTAATTCAGTCATAATGACTGCGAGATGTATATTTATTAAACGATTTGATTGATTGATTGATATGGGCATGACATACATAGCAGATATATCGATTTAATAAACCTTTCAACAGTTCAATTTGGAATGGACTGTGCAGTATGATATAATTCTGCCTTTGAATGGGGTTGGGAAATTTTTGGTCCGAGGTGAATTTCTATTAATCGATAGTCGTTGGGAAATTAATAGCAAGCGTTTTTTTTTCCAGACTTGATCCATAGCCAGTGATGGACAACTAGAGAGGAGAAAGAGTCAGGATTCTAATAAATCGGGTAAGCTTTAAGCTTATCATTAATAATGCACGCATGTTTCATTCCTGATACACACTGTATATACAAGTAGTGACAAAAGGGTTATTAATATCTAGCTTTGGCCAGAAAAAAACTTTATTTCCTGACATATGTACATTTTCAATACAGAAGCAACAAAATAAATAAATAGCCTAAATTTTCAGTGAAATGTCCGGCTTAAATGTTCAACTATTATGTTCAAATTGGTTGCATGTTCTTTTCAGTTCACATAAACGCCCATTTAGTTCTTTGCTCGGTCGACCAGTTGCATTCTGGGGACTCGAAAAGCCACGCAACGATTTCTCTCAGGCTTTCTGGTAGCACTTCATCATCACGGCGTTGTCTTAACAACGGGATCCAGTAGGAGCGAAGCCCACCGTAGTTCACCAGTATCTCCGTCGGACGTTTCGAGGGCTCCAAGCGCCGTTTCGTTCGTAGAACTAACTGTTCCCCGGTCGTGTCGAAGCGAGCGTTGCACTGTTCGTCTATTCGACTTTCGGTTTTCGCCCAATCCTCTTCCGTCAGAGGGGGCCTTTCCGCTGACGAAAGAGTTCGTATGTGCTTGAATGCTTCGAGCACCCACGGCTGATTTGCAAATCGTCCCAAATTATTGGCCGTTTCCACCTCCGCGTCGAACCATCGTTTTTTTCTGTGCACGAATATCGCGTAGGAACGAGAGCTGCTGTTTTTGTTCATTTCTTCCTCGGTGGTGCTTCGTTCGGCGTAAAGGCAGATATGCGCCCCGCTCTCGATGGGGAACTTGTGTCGTGCTAGGAACAGGCCGTGACCCGAGTTCGGAATTTCGCTTTTCGCGACGAAACATCGGCTTTCCGAAAACGTGCTACATGATACGATTCGAAAAAAAAAGTTGTCCGAATCTTGGCTCTCGGGCCACGATTCACCATCGTCTGCGAGAACTTGCCGCGATCCAGCGCCACTGCAGGCCCATACCTGTGTAAAATAATAATGTCGAAATTATTAGTTGTCATTGTTACTTGTCATGGTCGTTATTATTATTTCATATATTATACCGTAGGATCCTCGGGGCGGTTCAATATCGGACGATATTCTTCGTACGCGTTCACGCCGTGTTGTCCCCACATCTTTCGTATGTCCCACGGCAGGTTCGGGTAGGTGAAGACTTCTTCCGGCAGGCTGAAGATTCCCTCTTTGTCGACAATCGCCGCACGCATCGCTGCATCCACGGCGACGTCTATTCCGGTCGTGTAAAAAGACAGCGTGTACCCGGCCGCGGCGAGTTTCTCGGTCAAGTTATCCAGGCTGCCGTTCTCGTTTCTCGTGAAGACCTGAACCAATCTCCTGCCGAAACGGTCGTGAGGGACGTCGCGCTGGCCGGCCGCACCCGTACCGACGTGCAACAGGACCTCGCTCGCTCGGAATACCAGCTCCCTCGCTGCCCGCAGTGCTTCGATTCCAATATGTCGCGTAAGAACGGCGTCATCGTCGTCGACCCGTCGTCTGGTTGTTTGTAGATACGCACCGAGCACTCCGTCTCAGGCGCGTCGCAGTTTCTAAGCCGGAATCGTAGCTTCCCGTCGTCCGTCGCCAGGTCGTGGAGTTCGCGTTCGCACTCGGATGTCAGCAATATCTCGCCCGAGTCTCCGTCAAACATGCGCAGGCATTTCTTTGGGACGCTGACCAATTCGTGTTCCGCCGGTGTCGGGCTCACGGTTTTCCACGACTGGGGCAGTGGATCCTGCAACTTTCTCTCTCTCAGGAATGGCTGTAAGTATCTCGTCGTCATGCTTTGCACATCTGTGGGCATCGCCAACGATAGCGTGGGAGGGCTAAACGCGGGCGTCGAATTCGAGAAGTATAGCGCCTTGAGCAGACTCGTGGAACTCAGGCCGGTAAACTGAGTGCGCAGACTTTGGGCACGGAAATCGACGTCGTCGCAGTGCATCGGTCTGTCTGCGAAGCGAACCGGTTCGGTTTCCATTTGCGCCGTGGTCATTTCCAAATTGTCGTGGTATCTGCAAAGAAACAAACGTATTGATCGATGGTGAGACGTTATTACCTGCTGTGCTAGTATTAAAGTAAGGCCAGGGGCCCGATCTCCTCCTACCTAGTGTAGGCCTCGTCGAACTGATGACCGCTTTGCACGCTTCGCACGCACAATCCTTCACCATTGCGAGATATCTTCGGTAGTGCTCGGCCCTTATCTCGTCTTCCATCGCGTCGCAGCCGGCCGTATAGTTGACCTTTCGACCGTCCGACTTGGTTTGCCGAACAAATTCTCGCACCAGGTTGCCAATGCAGTGTTGAATGCAATTGCTCACGCCGTTCGGGATTGCCGTTAGCGTGAGAATTTTTTGCACCGGCGTTCTGCTTTTCTCGGAATTCATCTCCTCCCACGTGGATTGCAACGCCGCCACCAAGCCAGCGTCGAGAATCTTCCAGTCGTTCATGGCCCCCCAAAATAGTTCTAATTCTACATGATTTGGGGGCTCGTCTTTCTCGCCGGCCGCCGCGAGCTTTTGCATCATTTGCACTCGCTTTGCTCCCGTGTTGGCTTTCGCAGCCTGGGCGCAGAGAGGTTTTCTTTTCTCCGGCTGCTCGAGACGCGCTTTTTTAGGTGGCCGGGGTGCCGTTTGCGGTGGTGTCATCGGTGCTGGTGGAATTGCTGGTGCTGTCGTGGTGGTGGTCTCCGCCGACTTCGGGAGCAATGCTCGTTTCGTTCCCTCTGCTACACCTGTGGTGCTTGAGCCGGCCGAATTTCGCTTACGGCCGAGGAACGCGTCGCTCGTGCGCGTTCTCTCCTGCCGTTTCGTCACGTTTCTCGCCCTAAAACGCCCGGAGAACCCTTGCCAAGGCCTTTCTTGCTCTTTGGAGGATCGTCGTCAGGTCGATGAGACGTTTCACCGGATCCCTCCGTCGTCGAAACTGTTGGAATTTTCGGGGCGTTTCTCGCCAACTCTTTGTCCATCTGCCTCTGACCGAACAGGCCTGAAAGACACAAAGTAGAACGGAAAATTTAGCAATTGACCGAGCGCGATATTTTTTCAACGCTCGTTTTCTCGCTCGCACCTTTTCCCCTTGCGAAAAGTGACACGTAAAATGTCTGGCACGCGTCGACAACCGCTTGCAGCGTGTCTCCGTCTTCCTCCGGGTCCAAGTTGTTGATCTGCCTCTTTATCGATTTGAAAATATTCTCCACGTAACCCTTGCACTTGTTCATCCTTTTTTGCTTCGCCTGTAAAGTATATTCGAACGCTCGTCGCTCGCTGCATTTATACTCGCGTAATGACGTAATGGCTCGGTCTATTTTTACCGGGGAATTTACCGTAATTACGTCATTTAACAGAGAAGATACGAAAATAGAAATGATGTTTTATTTGTGCCAAAATTATTTATGCACGCTCTCAACTTGTGCTAAAATAAATCAACTGTATCTCTAGAGACACGGGATTGCGATAATGTGATGTATAAATCGAGAACAACACGGCCGGTTTTTCATTCATTTTATTAGTCTAAATAATATAATATATATAACCAGGGGGGGTTCAGCAGATTCATGCGGAGGTTTTCGGGCTACGCAACAGTGCGACGATGTATTGCTTAGATTCCTGACAACATTTATATCAACATTTATGCAATTGATGTCGCTTGATCTCGATTCCTCTATAGATCTACTACGGCCGTTGTTGGACTGATGAGCTCAACGAGCGACAAAAACGAAAATGTCGAAATTTCAACGAACACAGTCGTCGAAGCAAAGACGTCGTCAATGAATATTGCATTGTGAATTGCTCCTTGTAACTGGAGTTATCCCATTTCCGAAAGTCATCTCCTGATTGGTCTTTCTACTTCCACAGCTGAGCTGCGGAAGTAGGAAGACCAATGGAATTGCTTCGCTACTGATCTATCACATTCTGAACACGCTGTTGATAATCGCTTCATTGTTGCTTCAACGCGATGCAACGAAAGAATTACTTAATCCACACCCTGTATCGCATCGTAAGCATGCTTGGTATTGGATAGTAAATTAGTAAATCCACGGATTCCATTTTACCTAGCGTCGAAAATATCTGAATGTATTTTTCCCATTGTTTATTTTGTACAATACATAATTTACATATGCACAACATTTAAATATGTTTCGGCGATCGGGGGGGGGGAATTGAATTCCGGAATTGAAACAAACAACAAGCATGCATGGGTATTAAATGCTTGGAAAATCCTCTCTAAATTTTACGAATTGATCATAAATGGCACGTTTTCTACCCTCGGAAATAATGAAATGATGATCGTGGGCAAATCTACACTACGGTACGTCAATTCATTCATGATTCGGACCTCTTTGTTATCACGAATTCTAGCTTTCAGATCTCAATGTTCACTGAGATATGATATCATCTCAGCCCAGCAATGTAACAGAGAATTTAACCTTTGCACCCAAGGCCCCCAGCCAGAGGTCACTCATTCGAGCAGAGCTCTGCCATAATTAACAAGCCCATTGAATCATTGCATGTGCTTAGTTGTTGCATAGAATATCCATCCTGCATGCGCACACAGAATGTTCACTGAGATATGATATCATCTCAGCCCAGCAATGTAACAGAAGAATTTAACCTTTGCACCCAGAGCCCCAAGCCCCCCAGCCAGAGGTCACTCATTCGAGCAGAGCTCTGCCATAATTAACAAGCCCATTGAATCATTGCATGTGCTTAGTTGTTGCATAGAATATCCATCCTGCATGCGCACACAGAATGTTCACTGAGATATGATATCATCTCAGCCCAGCAATGTAACAGAAGAATTTAACCTTTGCACCCAGAGCCCCAAGCCCCCCAGCCAGAGGTCACTCATTCGAGCAGAGCTCTGCCATAATTAACAAAGCCCATTGAATCATTGCATGTGCTTAGTTGTTGCATAGAGTATCCATCCTGCATGCGCACACAGAATGTTCACTGAGATATGATATCATCTCAGCCCAGCAATGTAACAGAAGAATTTAACCTTTGCACCCAGAGCCCCAAGCCCCCCAGCCAGAGGTCACTCATTCGAGCAGAGCTCTGCCATAATTAACAAAGCCCATTGAATCATTGCATGTGCTTAGTTGTTGCATAGAGTATCCATCCTGCATGCGCACACAGAATGTTCACTGAGATATGATATCATCTCAGCCCAGCAATGTAACAGAAGAATTTAACCTTTGCACCCAGAGCCCCAAGCCCCCCAGCCAGAGGTCACTCATTCGAGCAGAGCTCTGCCATAATTAACAAAGCCCATTGAATCATTGCATGTGCTTAGTTGTTGCATAGAGTATCCATCCTGCATGCGCACACAGAATGTTCACTGAGATATGATATCATCTCAGCCCAGCAATGTAACAGAAGAATTTAACCTTTGCACCCAGAGCCCCAAGCCCCCCAGCCAGAGGTCACTCATTCGAGCAGAGCTCTGCCATAATTAACAAAGCCCATTGAATCATTGCATGTGCTTAGTTGTTGCATAGAGTATCCATCCTGCATGCGCACACAGAATGTTCACTGAGATATGATATCATCTCAGCCCAGCAATGTAACAGAAGAATTTAACCTTTGCACCCAGAGCCCCAAGCCCCCCAGCCAGAGGTCACTCATTCGAGCAGAGCTCTGCCATAATTAACAAGCCCATTGAATCATTGCATGTGCTTAGTTGTTGCATAGAATATCCATCCTGCATGCGCACACAGAATGTTCACTGAGATATGATATCATCTCAGCCCAGCAATGTAACAGAAGAATTTAACCTTTGCACCCAGAGCCCCAAGCCCCCCAGCCAGAGGTCACTCATTCGAGCAGAGCTCTGCCATAATTAACAAAGCCCATTGAATCATTGCATGTGCTTAGTTGTTGCATAGAGTATCCATCCTGCATGCGCACACAGAATGTTCACTGAGATATGATATCATCTCAGCCCAGCAATGTAACAGAAGAATTTAACCTTTGCACCCAGAGCCCCAAGCCCCCCAGCCAGAGGTCACTCATTCGAGCAGAGCTCTGCCATAATTAACAAAGCCCATTGAATCATTGCATGTGCTTAGTTGTTGCATAGAGTATCCATCCTGCATGCGCACACAGAATGTTCACTGAGATATGATATCATCTCAGCCCAGCAATGTAACAGAAGAATTTAACCTTTGCACCCAGAGCCCCAAGCCCCCCAGCCAGAGGTCACTCATTCGAGCAGAGCTCTGCCATAATTAACAAGCCCATTGAATCATTGCATGTGCTTAGTTGTTGCATAGAGTATCCATCCTGCATGCGCACACAGAATGTTCACTGAGATATGATATCATCTCAGCCCAGCAATGTAACAGAAGAATTTAACCTTTGCACCCAGAGCCCCAAGCCCCCAGCCAGAGGTCACTCATTCGAGCAGAGCTCTGCCATAATTAACAAAGCCCATTGAATCATTGCATGTGCTTAGTTGTTGCATAGAGTATCCATCCTGCATGCGCACACAGAATGTTCACTGAGATATGATATCATCTCAGCCCAGCAATGTAACAGAAGAATTTAACCTTTGCACCCAGAGCCCCAAGCCCCCCAGCCAGAGGTCACTCATTCGAGCAGAGCTCTGCCATAATTAACAAGCCCATTGAATCATTGCATGTGCTTAGTTGTTGCATAGAGTATCCATCCTGCATGCGCACACAGAATGTTCACTGAGATATGATATCATCTCAGCCCAGCAATGTAACAGAAGAATTTAACCTTTGCACCCAGAGCCCCAAGCCCCCCAGCCAGAGGTCACTCATTCGAGCAGACAGGCCCATTGCATTGCATGCTGGCACATGTAAATCTGGCTATTATATTTGCAATCATAAACCGATCTAGAGACCTACTAGAAACCTTATGCATGAGGCTTTTTAATCTATGTATATTAATTATGTATTTTTGAGGTAAATCTGACAGATAATCAATTTTGAGTATTTTTTGTAATTGAATGTTGTTAAGCTCATATGGTTTAATACGTTTAATATTTGTCAATCACTTCTCGCTTTTGAATGGGGAACTGCTGTCATTAACAAGTGCTTCTATTGTGTCTTTCCGCCAGGAAGAAAAAGTCACCTCTTTGTCTGAGGAACGCCAGTTCCTGTGCCTTATCTCTCACCATGTCCAATTAGCTAATTCATTAGTGCGGCATTGCGCTAATCTCAAAGTGCCGCGTTTCCTGAATTTAGGAGGCGATGTCCATTAGTAACTCCAAGAAGAAAGAAGGCGTGCCTATCTGTGTTGTATACGTAAATGGTTTGTCGATTATCTTTCATTTTCACTTGAAAGTCATGAAAGAAGCATCTTCAAGGATCATCATTATTATCATCATGAGCCAGGTATACTTATTGTATTTATACGGACTTTATACGGACTATATTTATACCGTTTTTATACCGTATATTTATACTGTATTCATACGGACTATATTTATATCGTTTTATATACCTCCATCCCAGTGATAATCTATTCCGTGTCTTATCAGAATTTCCATTTGTTAGCGCGCTCTGAATTTGAGTAAATTATAGCGGAGGTTTTTTAATTTTGTGTCTTACAAGAGTGCTTTTTTTTCAGGTGAACCATACGCCTGCCTGGAAATCAACGAAACACGTATTCATGCAAAACTGAGAATAATCAGGCTCGATATATTGTAAGTTTGTTTCTTGTTACATACCAATTTTATTTGAGTGTTATGATATTAAACGCATGTAGGGTTAGTAATTGTTAAGGAAAGGTTATTTATTTGGGAAAAGCCCTTAATTTGTCGGCACGCCATATGCATTTTTAGCACGCCTGTATGCCACTGAAGGGTTATTAGCTTTACGAAAAGGTTATGGATCTTGGCAAGATTTAGTTTTTAGGTTAGTTAAAATGCTAGGGTTATGATTTTTAACCCAGGTTAGTAATTTTGAAGGAAGGGTTATATATTTGGAAAAAGTCCTTTATTTCCAGCACACCATTTTAGCATGCACGCATACCTGTCTGCCAGACCTGTTTGCGCATGTAAGGTTATGAACCAATGTTACTAATTTTACGAAGGGGTTAGGGTTAGGGTTAGGGTTAGGGTTAGGGTTAGGGTTAGGGTTAAAGAACATGTCAGTGTTATTAATGAAAATTTATTTATTTTTAGTCTGGATTTTACAAAAATGGAATCTTTAGCTCACATCAAACGAGACAATCAGACTTATCACTGCTTCATAGACGTGTGCGAAAAGATCTTCACAGACACTCCAAAAAGCACCGTTAGAAACTGGCTAAAGTCCCTAAACATCTCGACAACACCCTGTGCCACTTTGGAAGAGAGAATTCACTTTCGTCGACGGAATGCTTCTTTGGGTGCCACGTTTAGCCTTATTCGAGATGAAGACGTGACCCGTTTGATTGCATATCGCAGTGAAGGTGCGAGGAAGCGAGCCAGACATTCTCACAGTAGTTCTGCCACAATCCTCGACGCTGGTGATGTCCCCAGTCCGAGCCTCGCGACCACAGACAATCCAATTGTCAGACATTCTCACAGTAGTTCTGCCACAATCCTCGACGCTGCTGATGTCAAAAGTCCGAGCCTCGCGACCACAGACAATCCAATTGTGTCTTACAATCTCAGCGGCGAGTCAGACAGCGATGCACAAGAACCGCCTGTAGAAAAGAAATTTAAAGATGAAACGACGTCGCCTAAAAGAAATACGTATAGCATCCCATTAGACAGCGCGCCTGAAAGATTGAAGAATGAGGTAAAAGACTTGCGCCATTTCTACCTAAAAGCATTGAACTATAATCGTCCTGGGCCGGCGTTTTCAAAAACGACCGTCGACAAAATGGTTGAAAGAGCCATGAGCTTTATGTACTTCTGCTTGAACGTGAAAAACATTGCCATGTTAACCTTAGATCTATTTAACAATATCGAACTCTATACTAGTTACGTAGAATATTTAAAAGGGACCCGAAATCTTAACCCTCAACTATAGTTGCGCATCTTATAATCGGTATAAACGTTTTGAAATTTAATTTGGCAAACTTTCAACCGAATTCGCCCGACTCGGAGAATGCATCGCGAACCATTTCAGCTTTACAATCATTTCAGCGACACTTTCAGCACGAAAGCAGCATGATATCCAAACTTCATAAGGAGGGTTTTACGAGCAAGGCAACTCAGCAGTTTTATTTCGCGCACGTTTTAGAAACTCTTCGTAACATACGCGATAAGTATTTGGAAACGCATGGCTTGGAAAAAAGTAGGCACTTGCATGATTTTGTACTCTTGGCAACTTACTTAAGAGCCATTCCTGGCAGGTCGAAAGAATTACGGACCATGAAATTGCATATCGAAGCGGACTGCGGAACTTTCGATTTCACTTCGGTGGATGGCGGTAATTTTATCGTATTTCAAGAGGGCAATAGCGTTGTAATCGTGCAATTTGATTTCAAAACATCAAAAAGTATTGGGCCGACCAGAATCGATGTTTCCGATGACGAAGATCTGGTGTATTACTTGCAATTATATACTAAGGCAAGGCCATCTTTACTGCTCGGCAAGTCGCATGATTCTTCTTTCTCAACAAGCGAGGCGCGCCTTTTGATAGCAGCAGTTCAATTGCGAGGTACATTGGCGATATTTTCATGCGCGAGGTTTCCATTCGAGCGAGCACTAATGCGTTAAGGCATGCTATCATCACATATTTCAGCACTTTGGACGACTCCAAAGATATAAATGTTAGAAAAAGTCTTGCGCTTTTAATGAAGCATTCGGTCCGATATCAGGAAAGCACGTATAACGATTTAACACACCACGAGAAAACGCAAAAAGGCCGAGAAGTTATCAGGAAAATTGCGTCAAATATCTTCGGTGAAGCGGATTTTATTGCATTGCCTGACGAAAGCGATTGCCAAAATGATTCCGGGGACGAATTGTTACCAGCTGTCGGTGACATTGTAGCACTGCTTGATCCAGTTTCCACCAAAAATCACATTTCCTTTTTCATAGCAAAAGTCGCGAGATTCACGCAAAACAAGCAGCAAGCGCATTTAATTAGCATGGAGCTTTTGCCGGATTCCACAAATTTGTATAGACTGAAACCAGGCAGAACTTGGAAAGAGTCGGTTAAGGCGTTGGTTTTTCCTATAGACATCGTTTATAATGCGACAAGCAAAGCATACGAATTGCGCACGCTCTCTGATGATATATTCGACATTGTTCATGGTACGTCGAAAAAGTAAAATCCAGAATATATCGAGCATGAAAAAGTCAAAATTTACTAGAGGGTTCTGTTATAATTAATAATCTTGTTCTGTTATAATCATCAGTATTCACTTGTTCAGATTTTGTTGGGATTTTAAATAAATATATGTATTCAAAATCTACACGTTGTGTCAAATTTGAGTTCTCTCACTGAGCATACCCCATTTATCAAATTACCCATCAAAGTTTGCATGAGGAATATTTTTTGTCCTGATTTTACATTCACTTTTATACCTACCTGCATAATTGATACCTAATAAACCTTTTCAGTAATCTATGTGGAAAGATGCGAAACATCCGTCTGCTATATGGGACGCCTTGAGCCTCGTTCTCGTGTTATAGCTTATTTCCAGAATTTATTGGTCAAACTAAAAATCTTTTTCATGCATGCGTTGAAAAAGGATGTTTTGCACCTTGCTCGTGAGGGTAAAACTTAAAATACATTCCATTTAAGGTGGTTCTAAATTTAAAGCTTTGTGTCGTCAAATTGTTGTGACGTATTACCGAAAAGTTCTATTCTATCACTCCATCTTTACGATATAGATCAGATAGCTGAGCCCGATATCATGCATTGCGGACAGCGGCTTAGATACGCGCATGCGGGCATTAACGCAAAACACGAGTTTCATTGATGAAAATATAAAATATGGACAATTTTTTGCAAATATATGCTTTATAACTTCTTTAAATCTCGAATATGGATGTTTATATGAACTTTGAAGGCTGAAGTATTGTTTAAAATCATCGATTCGTCATGTTCACTCCAAAGAATGGCTCGGACGAAGGTTTGCCCTGCTCTCAATAATTACAATAAACCACTTGAAAGCACTTACAAACCTATCAAAGCAATTGTCACGTAAGTTTTTTTTATAATTTTAATACTCGTACTTGCAAAAGAGTCTAAATAGGCAAGTTTGTCTTCGGCAGGCGTGCTATCACTGGTTTAAGATACTATTTTTTAAGATACTTCCTATTATGAATAAATGGGTATTTTTATTAATAATTGAATGGGATTTTTTCAGCTTCCATTATTATGATTATCATTATTATTTTATATTGTTGATAAATCTTTATCAAAGTGTCTAGAGAAAGACAGTTCTTTGATCTAATTATAATCAGTATAACTTATTAAATGCCTGAAGTTCTTCTGCATGACATATGCAACTCAATATATCACATGTATGTACACTACTAGCTATATAGATAATCTTTGTATGATTATGATTAACAATATATAGTATGTGCTTAATGCAATGTATTCAATCGAATTCCACGATGAAAACGTGTGCTAGGAAACTGCAGATATGTGACATTCATTGATCGTATTATAATATTTTTGTATAAGTGGATATTTTTTATAATTGAATGGCATTTTTTCAGCTTCCATTATTATGATTATCATTATTATTTATATTGTTGATAAATCTTTATCAAAGTGTCTAGAGAAAGACAGTTCTTTGATCTAATTATAATCAGTATAACTTATTAAATGCCTGAAGTTCTTCTGCATGGCATATGCAACTCAATATATCACATGTATGTACACTACTAGCTATATAGATAATCTTTGTATGATTATGATTAACAATATATAGTATGTGCTTAATGCAATGTATTCAATCGAATTCCGCGATGAAAACGTGTGCTAGGAAACTGCAGATATGTGACATTCATTGATCGTATTATAATATTTTTGTATAAGTGGATATTTTTATTATAATTGAATGGCATTTTTTCAGCTTCCATTATTATGATTATCATTATTATTTTATATTGTTGATAAATCTTTATCAAAGTGTCTAGAGAAAGACAGTTCTTTGATCTAATTATAATCAGTATAACTTATTAAATGCCTGAAGTTCTTCTGCATGGCATATGCAACTCAATATATCACATGTATGTACACTACTAGCTATATAGATAATCTTTGTATGATTATGATTAACAATATATAGTATGTGCTTAATGCAATGTATTCAATCGAATTCCGCGATGAAAACGTGTGCTAGGAAACTGCAGATATGTGACATTCATTGATCGTATTATAATATTTTTGTATAAGTGGATATTTTATTATAATTGAATTATTTTATTTGTTGATAAATCTTTATCAAAGTGTCTAGAGAAAGACAGTTCTTTGATCTAATTATAATCAGTATAATTTATTAAATGCCTAAAGTTCTTCTGCATGACATATGCAACTCAATATATCACATGTATGTACACTACTAGCTATATAGATAATCTTTTTATGATTATGATTAACAATATATAGTATGTGCTTAATGCAATGTATTCAATCGAATTCCACGATGAAAACGTGTGCTAGGAAACTGCAGATATGTGACATTCATTGATCGTATTATAATATTTTTGTGTAAGTGGATATTTTTATTATAATTGAATGGGATTTTTTCAGCTTCCATTATTATGATTATCATTATTATTTTATATTGTTGATAAATCTTTATCAAAGTGTCTAGAGAAAGACAGTTCTTTGATCTAATTATAATCAGTATAACTTATTAAATGCCTGAAGTTCTTCTGCATGACATATGCAACTCAATATATCACATGTATGTACACTACTAGCTATATAGATAATCTTTGTATGATTATGATTAACAATATATAGTATGTGCTTAATGCAATGTATTCAATGGAATTCCGCGATGAAAACGTGTGCTAGGAAACTGCAGATATGTGACATTCATTGATCGTATTATAATATTTTTGTATAAGTGGATATTTTTATTATAATTGAATTATTTTATATTGTTGATAAATCTTTATCAAAGTGTCTAGAGAAAGACAGTTCTTTGATCTAATTATAATCAGTATAACTTATTAAATGCCTGAAGTTCTTCTGCATGACATATGCAACTCAATATATCACATGAATGTACACTACTAGCTATATAGATAATCTTTGTATGATTATGATTAACAATATATAGTATGTGCTTAATGCAATGTATTCAATCGAATTCCACGATGAAAACGTGTGCTAGGAAACTGCAGATATGTGACATTCATTGATCGTATTATAATATTTTTGTGTAAGTGGATATTTTTATTATAATTGAATTATTTTATGTTGTTGATAAATCTTTATCAAAGTGTCTAGAGAAAGACAGTTCTTTGATCTAATTATAATCAGTATAACTTATTAAATGCCTGAAGTTCTTCTGCATGACATCTGCAGAGCAATGGGTATAATTTTTCCTGGAGTCAAATATGTTGATGCATTAGAAAAAGCCAATATTCCAACCTTATTTGAAAGACGGCAATCTCTATGTACGAAGTTTTTTGATGAAATCGTGGATAACAAGGACCATAAACTCACCAATTTATTACCGGAAAGAACCGACGGTATTAATAATCAGTTAAGGACAAAGAGAACATTTCAAACGATCAAATGTTATACAAATCGTTTTAAAAACTCTTTTATGCCAAATTATTCAAATAGACACACTTCTTAAATGTAAATGTAATCTTGTAGCATGTGATGTCATATAGCTTGTTTAGGTTATGAATTCTAATTTTTAATGCTTGTAGTTGTAAATATATTAATAACTTTTAAAATATACATATTTTTACCATTCATATTGATGTATTATACATTTAATTCAGTCATAATGACTGCGAGATGTATATTTATTAAACGATTTGATTGATTGATTGATATGGGCATGACATACATAGCAGATATATCGATTTAATAAACCTTTCAACAGTTCAATTTGGAATGGACTGTGCAGTATGATATAATTCTGCCTTTGAATGGGGTTGGGAAATTTTTGGTCCGAGGTGAATTTCTATTAATCGATAGTCGTTGGGAAATTAATAGCAAGCGTTTTTTTTCCAGACTTGATCCATAGCCAGTGATGGACAACTAGAGAGGAGAAAGAGTCAGGATTCTAATAAATCGGGTAAGCTTTAAGCTTATCATTAATAATGCACGCATGTTTCATTCCTGATACACACTGTATATACAAGTAGTGACAAAAGGGTTATTAATATCTAGCTTTGGCCAGAAAAAAACTTTATTTCCTGACATATGTACATTTTCAATACAGAAGCAACAAAATAAATAAATAGCCTAAATTTTCAGTGAAATGTCCGGCTTAAATGTTCAACTATTATGTTCAAATTGGTTGCATGTTCTTTTCAGTTCACATAAACGCCCATTTAGTTCTTTGCTCGGTCGACCAGTTGCATTCTGGGGACTCGAAAAGCCACGCAACGATTTCTCTCAGGCTTTCTGGTAGCACTTCATCATCACGGCGTTGTCTTAACAACGGGATCCAGTAGGAGCGAAGCCCACCGTAGTTCACCAGTATCTCCGTCGGACGTTTCGAGGGCTCCAAGCGCCGTTTCGTTCGTAGAACTAACTGTTCCCCGGTCGTGTCGAAGCGAGCGTTGCACTGTTCGTCTATTCGACTTTCGGTTTTCGCCCAATCCTCTTCCGTCAGAGGGGGCCTTTCCGCTGACGAAAGAGTTCGTATGTGCTTGAATGCTTCGAGCACCCACGGCTGATTTGCAAATCGTCCCAAATTATTGGCCGTTTCCACCTCCGCGTCGAACCATCGTTTTTTTCTGTGCACGAATATCGCGTAGGAACGAGAGCTGCTGTTTTTGTTCATTTCTTCCTCGGTGGTGCTTCGTTCGGCGTAAAGGCAGATATGCGCCCCGCTCTCGATGGGGAACTTGTGTCGTGCTAGGAACAGGCCGTGACCCGAGTTCGGAATTTCGCTTTTCGCGACGAAACATCGGCTTTCCGAAAACGTGCTACATGATACGATTCGAAAAAAAAAGTTGTCCGAATCTTGGCTCTCGGGCCACGATTCACCATCGTCTGCGAGAACTTGCCGCGATCCAGCGCCACTGCAGGCCCATACCTGTGTAAAATAATAATGTCGAAATTATTAGTTGTCATTGTTACTTGTCATGGTCGTTATTATTATTTCATATATTATACCGTAGGATCCTCGGGGCGGTTCAATATCGGACGATATTCTTCGTACGCGTTCACGCCGTGTTGTCCCCACATCTTTCGTATGTCCCACGGCAGGTTCGGGTAGGTGAAGACTTCTTCCGG
>NW_021163907.1:0-19153 GCF_004324835.1 Dendronephthya gigantea | reverse complement strand
TTCACTAGTATTATAATTAATGTTACACAGCTCGCACAGTTTTCGTTTTACACTCGGATGAGTTGAAATTGCTTTTAAAACTTTTGGACAAGCAAAGGGAGTGTTGTGACAGTTAAAGTCCAGTTCCGGCCAGTCTTTCATTTCAACCACAAGCGGTCTATACTTTCCAGTTGCATCTTCAACCTTTTATTTACCCCGCAATTCCCATACAGTTGCATTCCTGCGGTTGTCAATTTTTTTGTCACTGTTATTACTAGTGAAATTCTACCTTTTTATTACCACTGTTCTTCCGATTGCCGATGTGTTTGTTACAATTCACGGAAAATTTTATCAAATCGTTTAGGGTAAGCACTGGTTGCGTGGATTTCCAACTATTTTTTGTTGGTGTGGTTTTGATTGCCAATTGCACCATTTTCTTTCCACGGCTGTATTGCACATTTTTAAGCATTACTTCTTTGCTGCAGGCAGAATATTTTTTTGCTGTTATGATGGGTAACTCTGTTTGACAGGAATGTCTCAACGTGTGCTTGGTGATAGTTTAGCAAATTTACGAGCCGGTCGTATTCCGAACAGTTTTTCAGAACATCAACAAAAACTACTTTTCGTTCAAACCAACATTCATTGTCATCAGATACTGAAATATGAATACAGCAATATGCCTTAAAACTGTAGGTGCGCATGCATGCATTTTTGTTTCCAAAGCACGGAATTGCTTTAAATTTAATAGTGAACAAGTAACAACTAAAGTCTAAAATGGTTCTTACCTTCAGAATCACCCTCGTAGTTTAAACTTCGCTTTGTTTTTCGTTGTCCGCTGCTTTCTTGTGCGCATGTAGACGGGGTGTCACAATGGAGCATTCTCCTACGTTTAACAGGCGATTGGGCTAAATGTAAAATCATTGACACTGTTGATTAAATGCCGCAAATTTATTATAGACTTCGAATCAGGCTATAGCTGAAAGTTTAAGGATGTTTCTCATAATTATTTTATTGTTTTCTTGTTTGTATATGCGCGCGACGCTAGTTAAAACTTGGAAGCGCATGCAAGGCCGACGGTCGACAAATTGTATTATTATATACCACTTGTCAAAGTTTGGTGTTCGTAGCATTTCATTGAATAATTTACTGCTATTTATTAATAATTTATTTATAGTGGTATGCTAAAAACACAAGTCACGAGTCTATCGAAAATTGGTTAGTTGCTAATCGATGTCGCATACTCCAAATTTCATATTTCAACTCGCCACAAAAGACTAAACGGCAAGTCTTATCATTGCGTCAAGTCTTATTGAAACCTAAGAGACGTAACTTGCCCTTTTTTGCGCCGCACTTTATTTATAATTTCAACTAAAATACAGTTATTATATCTATTATGAAATTTTAGGTATAGTTAAAATTAAAAATAAAATTTCAAATATTTTCTTACATTTAGAAGGGCTGTTGTCTGGTGATGGGCTAGCAGGCGATGAGTTTCCTTCGAGTGTTGAGTAGGATCGCAGAGACAGTGGAGAAGTCATAAAAATACGAGGAGTGTTGGCGACTAGCAGAAAATGGAGAACAAAATAAATTATTACAACGCTTGTCCAAATACAGGTGAATATATATTTCTAATCTCAATCTATTTAGACACGTAGAAATGTAACATATCATACCGTTTAGCGGACTTAGTGTGTTTTCGTTGTCACTGCTGCTAAATCCAATTCCAACAGGCGAAGAGTACAGGCTAGATAACTGTGAGTGAACAGGAGTCGTACAATCCCCAGGAGAGCTCGTCACTAAATATCATCATAAAAATTGTGTAGATATAGACTATAGTTCATGTACTATATTCAAGTATACAGATTGCTTATTTGTGATCTCTTACAACTTTGCGGACTCCTCGTGTTCTCATGGTCACTGCTGAATCCAATACCGATAGGCGAACTGCCTTCTATTTCTCTCTCTCGAAGAGTTTCAATAGTGGACGGCGACGCCGGTTCTGGCAAGGATGAAAATCCAAACCCGCAAGGCGACGACATAACTATACAATTATGCGTTTTGGTCTTTTACCGCATTCTTCAAAATATTTCTGACAAGTTTAGTTACGAAGTTAGGAAGCAGCCGGTTTTCACTAAGATCAGTTTACACCCTTCTAAGTTTTTAAATGTTTTCCGTTATTATGATTTTTGTCGCTAATTAGTATAAACGTTTTTGATTGGTTGAGTTTTGAACCTTTTAACAATGAAAAATTCCTCAGTTACCTACGGCTTTGTGTTCTCGAACGCTGATTCGTTGAGCCGCGAAGACGCTATCACCTTGTATGACGCTATCACCTTGTATGACGCTATCACCTTGTATGACGCTAGAAAACCTTGCCAAAATATACTCTATCTCCTCTGCCAAAGACACCAGCAGTTTTGTTCAGCAAGGTTTATTCAGCAGTCAACAAACAGTATTTTAAAAAATGCCTTCTTTCAAATGGTCAATTCGAGTAAATGAGGACAAAGCGTACGTGTTTGTCAACGGTATTCGGCATTCCAAAAATAGTGTAGAATATTTGCATGTTCTGCGCGCTGAAGTGGGAAAATTTAAGAATCGCGTGGCTGTAAAGGTATGATTTTTAATTTCTCACTGTGATTAATATAAAGATAATATTATATATTAAAGGGTATATAAAGGGTAAATATATTTGGTATTATATACTGTGGTATTGGTCTCTACCTGCTGAAATGAGATGCTGCGTGCACCAGCGACCTTTTGAGTCCTAGTTTTATATGTTTGTTGTAACGAATTAATAACCATATTGGCACTAGTTGTATAAAAATACAGTAAAGCGATTTTTAAAATACTCTTCCCCCACTCACTATAGTCCAGCGCCTAACTGCGCTTTCTGGGGTGTCATTGCCTTGAAAAAATCTGATACATTCAATATCTGATATAGTTTAACTACAAGTAAAATCTCCTACCGAGGTTCACTTAGCTTTCGTTTAGCGTTCACAAGTCATATACCAAAACGCACGCCGTAACATAATCGCATGAAATTTAAATTTCATTATGAAGTATACACCCATCAAAATTAATATGGCTAAAGCCAAGGTTTAGTAATAATGGACTGTTATAGTTTATAAAACTCCATATTGAGCAGTCTGACTGAAATATAAAGTTTTATAGTTTTACAATGTTTAGCAGATTTCTATCTTGAGGTTGCAAAGTATAAATGATAGAATTCTGACAGTCTATGATAATGCTCGTGCTAGCTTTTCTAAAACAAGGAATGGCGCCTCGGCCCTCAGAAACCACCTATTTTACGACGGGGCGATAATGATTCGAGTTTGAGACTATAAGTGCATGACTGGCATGCCTTTAATTGATCAGGGCGTATATAAGATAGGGCCATAGATTAAAAAATGAATTATGGCGGTGAAACGGTGATTTGGGCCGTGATCTACGTATGATGCGTGGGACCCCCCCGAACAAACACAACATGATAAACCATAGGCGGCCCTGAACTGATCTCGGTAATCTCGCTGACCTCGTGCGACCTCATGTTGTCTGAACAGTCTTATATTATGACAAGATACGTCATCGCGCGAGGTCAGCGAGATCAGTTCTGGGCCGCCTATGGATAAACAAATATCCATTTCTACATTTAAGCCTTAAAATAACACAAATAGCTTTCGGTTAGTTGGAATTTTACATGCGTAAATTCTACGTCGTGAAAGATTAGTGATTAAAGTTTTAGGAAAATGATTCAGTGTCAAACACAAAGTCAGCTTTTTTAAAATTAATTTAAAACCCTTGGTCCAAGGGTTGGAAACTTAGTCCTAGCATTTGTCCCTGTAAAATTTTTACACAAAAATATTGCTAGTGTGTTATAAACTAGGCACTACACAATGAATGAGCGCGTTATGGATGATAGTTTCACCTATTAGATGCTTCAAATAATGATGCCAGCTATCCGTACATATATTAATACTGTATTTTGATTGATTCTATGTAAAAATTATTATTTTATTCATATTTTATAGTTGATTTTCGTTCGAGGGGCAGATGGCAAAAGAGAACACTGTTTCTTCTCCACAGGGAAATATGACTGGTCAGCAAGCAATGGGCTTTTCCGTGAAATTGTTGCGACTGAAAATGAGCAACAATGGGCTGCAAAATGCAATGAAGCCATTGAAAAGTTAGAAAAGCAAGATTGCGCTAATGATGGTCAAGATCAACAAAATCAAGGTGGATCCAAGGATTCCGAGCCTGTTTTAATCACTAATGAAGATTAAGCTATAAATTTAAAAATGGGATCTTCATCTCTTGTGGAACAGCTGAGTACTCCCCTAACCAAGAAAAAGTGTCAAGATGAAGAGGCCAAAGAATTACAATACCAAACAAGAGCAAAAGAATGCGAAGTTGGTATGTAGAAATTAAATATATACATATGATATTTTTTGTTGAACCACTAAACCACAATGAATGTTAATTAATTTTTTACAGAAATTATCAAGTTTAAATTAAGGCTTAATTATCAAGTCATTTTCTTAATTAAAATCCCTGCTACACAATTACTTCTTTCAATATGACCAGCTTTTTTTGCCCAATGGTTTCCTTTTTACCATTCTAGCTTACTCAAGTTGTATAAGTGCACCTTCATTTGGCAGTAATATCATGCATGTCTTTTCATAACTTTGAATAGATGAGCAATTCTATGTTCCGGTTGGCAATATTGAACTACCTCCAGCAGACAGAATGATCAGGAAAGTGGATGAAATATTTTTGGCCCAATTAAAGGCAAATATGGAAAGTAACCCCAATGGCTCATATGAACCTCTTTACTTGTTGGTAAAAGGTCTGAACAGAAAGGAGAACTTTTCAAAATCAGATGTCAGCAGCTATCAGTATGAGGTACTTGGTGGTACGCATAACTTGTTGGCAACAAAGCAACTTTTAGAGAAGCACCCTGATAGTGAAGAGTATAAGGGAAGATATGCAAGAATATTTGTTGGGTTAACAAATTTTTAAGCTTTATGGCTGGCGTCAAGGCATAATAAGACTGGGTGTTTCCGTCATTAAATGACATTCAAAGATGAGGCAAGTTCTGTAGAAAGGCAATTCTAATATTGTTAAATATTAAGAGGGAGTGGTTGTTTGTTATAGTTTAACAGTCAGTCAACAAGTTACTTAAGGAACCCATTAGTGTCACAGTAGTAATGAGTACCCAACTTCTTAACTTTTTCAACTTTGCTTTGTCAAATACCAGAAATTTTTCTCAAGTACATACCAAAATTGTCAATGGTAAATTATTGGTTATAGTGGTCTGAGTTACTTACGATAATAATTAGTAGTAATCTGCCACAGGCAATTGCAGTAGAAACTAACAAATTATTAATTGCAGCAGCAATCATTTGGGTGATTTACCAGTCAGTGGGTTAAAAAAGCTGTGATCACAAACATTTTTTTATTCTGCTGTAGGTGGAAGTTGCTCACAGGCAGTTGGAGATCATTGGTAAAAAAATGAGAACAATGATTTAGTTCCTAGTCAGCAATGGAGAGACAGATGTTCCCACATATTAGGAAAGACAGTGAGTAAACTTTTTAGTTTATTCAATTTGTAATATATTGTGAACACCAGGTGATTTTGCTTGCCAGTGAAAGTCTTGCCACCAGTGAATGGGTTATCAAAAGAAAGCAGATGTAATTATAATCTGTACTAAACCTAAACCTGTTTAATGAAATAATTTTAAATTAACTTGCTGATCAATAAAGCACTTACACTGAGTAATTAATATTCTTGTTAAATGTTGTACTTTTTTTAGAAGAAAAATCTTTCTGATGTATTTCTTGTTGCTGCTCTCCCAGAAGATGGTTATCAGTCATTCCTTGAGATGTGCCGAAAATATGAAAAAGGTCTTCTGAAATACCAGCGAGCAATGGCAAAGGACCTACCAGAAAAGCCGAGGTTCAAGCCATCATACATCAAATGCTTATTTGGCCTCGACGTTTCAGATCGTGTTGCTCTGTTGGGTCAAGTAAAGATATTTCTTCCATTTTTAGGCGTAAGATACCCCTTAGCTTATTTTTTTGCCTCTGTGATCTGTTAAAAATTTTATTTACTAATTAACCACTTAGTTTATTAAAATATAATTGTGCCCTTTAAATTAAATCCAATCATCATTCTAAATCTGTTGTTTTTTTTAGGTTGCTGACCAAAGTAACAGTCTGGATGAACTGAAATTAGTGTGCAAGGAGTGCAAAGTACTGAAGCCTGTCCAAAAAGTGATTTCTTCATTTCTTGGATGTAAATGGGAATTGCTTAGTGCAAAATTGGGAGAGAAAGTCAGCGTTGACCAGTTAAGGAAATTTACAGTAAGTATACAGTATATGTATTATATCAGGCAGTTCGATATTTTGATCCAGGTTTGTAGAATGGAAAATATCCGCTCTTCTCTCTATGCTGAGGTTGAGTATTTGAACTGACTTCTAAATTAATAATTCAAACTACTAGAAACATTTCAAACTACTAGTAGCTTAAAAATAAACATTAAATCAGCCCTGCTACATGTTCCTTGGGAGATTTCAATTTTCAATTCTGCTACCTATTTGATGACCATTTTAGTCTGCAAACATTTTCCTGTGTTTCGCACATTCAGTAGAGCTGTGTTTCTATTTACTAGGGAAAAGATGAAACCAACCTTATTTTCAGACAAAACTTGGAATATCTGCAAAAGAGTCTGACCATCGAGGAATCAGACCAGCCACTAGTTGTATCACCCAATGTATTTCTGATGGACCAGGGAACAAGCGGCGTTGTCCACATGTGTGTTGACCCACTGGGACTGCAGCAAGGGGTCATACGGGCAAGAAAAAGGATTTTCATTAGCCTTATGTAAGCTTTCACCACATCAGGTACAGTATAGTGATATAACATTGACCTAATGCACCAATAGTACTGTATATGTACAACTGTGATAATTGTGAAAAAGGTGTATACTGAACAATACTTTCTTTTTCACAATGATTTTTTTATGAAAATGATGTGACAACATTTGCTGCAGGTTTGCTGGACCTAGTGGACCGTTTAAATTTTGGTGTGTGCCACATTTTCAACGTAGCAATAATGGGGGATATCCATCAATTAATGGAAATAAAAAAATGGATCGAGGAACACCGTGGAATCTGCGAACTTGGTTTCGCATGTGCTAAAGGAGTTAAACCATCAGGTATATATTAGCATATTAACGGGCAATGTATTCATGTTTAAAATAGTAAGATTTTAATGTTCACGTTTACGGCAAAGGATTAACCGTGTCTGTCGTAGAGAATTTATGCCTCAATTTTAATTCGCAAACTGCCGGAAGCTCTATCATCTAATAATTGGCCCCAAAATACTATCTTCAATAGTTTGTCGATTGCAGCTAGCCGCATGTCTGGTGTAATTGTCAATCGTAAGGTCCTTAATCACTTTGTTTAATCCACCTTTTGGGTTTCTGCTCATCATAGATTATTTTGTTAAAACAGCATCCTGGTATTTTCTAGAGGTTCTTGCGATGCAATGTTTTTATATTTTATTTTTGTAAAAAAATTTAGTTAAACTTGTCTGCGTTTGTTATTTCTGCCATTCAACTGTAAAATTAGAAGTTCAAATTCACGTACACTCGAAAATACGTCAAATTTACACGCATAAAAGCATACCTACTGTAAACTGTAACCGTATTTTGCAATGCATACAACAAAATTAACTTACGCATTGTTCCTGCATTTTACAGGTCCTAGCCTTGGTATGGTACGGGCTGTAGAGGGGTTTCTCCTCTACCATGCGGCGCCTGGGCAACGGCTGCTGCAAGATCATTTTAATTTCACTGCCTGCACTGAGAATTTTATTATTGTAAGTCAAGAGCACAAGGAGTTGGAGGTGTGGCATTCTGTAGTTGAAATGTTCAGTAGACCAGGCGATTGGATTCTTGACGTGAATACGCCACAAGGTATGCAATTATACCAGTACTGATGAAATACTAATAATTTTTTTATGCACTGTTCACATTGTTGCTGCCGACTAGTTACAATGAATTATCTGGAAACAACAGGTGCAATCGTGTTGTTAATCGTTGATACAAAAAAATAATTTAACTTAACCGCTTTTACTGTGAAGTTTCACTTTACACTGTTCTGATGGGTGGCGGATTCAAAGGACATAGTCAATCATCTAGTCAGTGGTGAAGGTCATTTCTGTTCGTAGTGGTTTATTCAACTATCTCAGCGCTTTGAACTTTATTTAGACAATTTCTTTTGTCTTATTTAAATGTTAATTAGGCTTTTTGTCAAGTTGACAAAAATTTCGAGAAACTTTCTTGTTAATGCAAAATTGAAACCTTTCAATATGGGAGCTAAAATGATAAGGTTGATTCGCTGTGTCCCACTATGCAACTTTACACTATCATTGGATCACTAGCTTTCTTCCTTCAGTTTATTCACCTATTCGCGCAGTATATTTTAAAGTAGTTTCCCGTAAAAAACATAATTAAATGTTATGCAGTATAACATTCCAACTAAATTGATCTATTTTTATGACTGTTTCAGTTGCTGGAGCTGCTGCAGCCATGAAGGAAGGCAGGAATGTTTTATGCTTAACACCAAATGAAGAAGAGGCAAGAAACGTATTGCGCAAAATTTTGTGATTTGAAAAACTAATTATATAATTCTATATACATGATTCTTTGCATTTGACTTTAGTATTTTGGTTGTGATGTGAAGGTCTGCAGGTAAACTAAATTTTGGCAGACTCAGTCAAGTCGCTTTAGGTTCTGGAATTCAGCTGCCCAATTTTTCACTGGTCGGTTTCGCTGCATGCATTGTCGGTTGATAAATAAGATTTTGACAGAATCAAGCCGTTTTAGGTGTCCGCTGTTGAAAACCCATAAAACGTTGATCGCGGACTAAAATTTGGCTCTAAAATCTCATCTCTGCTTAGATGTGTTTGATTTATGAATTATGCACATATGATTTAAACAAACAGTCAAACCAATATTTTTCTGAAATTGGGCTACACTCTCAAAAAGTGCTTTTTATTTCAGTACACGATCGGTGACAGTACAAACTGAAATTCAGCCTTTAATCTCGGTTAATTTAATTGTTTATATCAGATTTGTGACAAACTCACGCCGTTTATGGCGTCTGAAATTTAGCTTCTCAGTTTATCGCTTGTCGGTTAACATAAGATTTTGAATTTTTGGCAGGCTGAAACCATTTTAGGTGTCTCAAATTCAGATACCTTATTCATCTCAGGTCGGTTAAAATATACGATTTTGGCAGACTCAAACCGTTTAGGTGTCTGAAATTCAGATACCTTATTCATCTCAGGTCGGTTAAAATATACGATTTTGGCAGACTCAAACCGTTTAGGTGTCTGAAATTCAGATACCTTAATTTATCTCAGGTTGGTTAATATATAAGATTTTGGCAGACTCAAACCGTTTTAGGTGTCTGAAATTCAGATCCTTGTTTATCTCAGGTCGGTTAAAATATGCGATTTTAGCAGACTCAAACCGTTTTAGGTGTCTGAAATTCAGCTTCCAAATTTATCGCTTGTCGGTTAACATTAAAATATTTTGAA
The DNA here is from genome assembly GCF_004324835.1 of Dendronephthya gigantea. Classification (NCBI taxonomy): domain Eukaryota; kingdom Metazoa; phylum Cnidaria; class Anthozoa; order Malacalcyonacea; family Nephtheidae; genus Dendronephthya; species Dendronephthya gigantea. Next base: position 9,570 of record NW_021163907.1, on the reverse strand, counting down.
TTTTGGCAGACTCAAACCCTTTTAGGTGTCTGAAATTCAAATACCTTGTTTATCTCAGGTCGGTTAAGATATGCGATTTTAGCAGACTCAAACCGTTTTAGGTGTCTGAAATTCAGCTTCCAAATTTATCGCTTGTCGGTTAACATTAAAATATTTTGAATTTTGGCAGACTCAACCGTTTTAGGTGTCTGAAATTCAGACACCCTATTTATCTCAGGTCGGTTAATATACACGATCTTGGCAGATTAGAGCCGTTTTAGATGTCTGAAATTCAGCTTCCCCATTTATCATTTGTCGGTAATATATAAGATGTTGGCAAACTCAGATTTGTTTTAGGTGTCTGAAATTCAGATACCTTATTTATCTCAGGTCGCAGTTGATAGAATGATGTCTCGTTTAGTTCAATACGTTGTTTTTGGCAGAGTCCCTAAAAACTGTCTGCAAAAAACGCCAATTTGATTTCATAAATTAAAATCTTTGCATTTTTTTTTTTTTTCATCAATTTTGCGGAAAAAAAAATAGTTTGGAATTATTGAAAATAGTTTGGAACGCGTTAGTTGATTAAATAGCCTTTCTCTCTTTACCTTTTTTGGTGAATTTTACCACGTCCACTAGCTTGACCCATGCATGGGAGCAACTCATGAAGTCTGTTATTTGTTTGTCCAGAAATGGGTCATTGCATTTCTCGATTGTTCCAGGTAGGTTTACGATAAAACTGCAATAAATAGTACCAATTTTACCATTTCTTCGCTTATGTATGTTTTACTATTGCCCCGCTAATTGTTCTTACCAATCGTGGTTTCAAATTCGTTCCTTAACAATTTCAGCATCCGTCGACAACAATTGTGAAAGGTGCTGGCATGGTTCTGAAGGCGATAATCGAGGTACGTTTTATTCATTCATTCATCCATTCAGAATTTTCTGCTTTTGACGAACGTCATTTATAATGCTCTGCCCTTTTTTAGCTGTGATGAATGTACATATTAGTTCATTTGATATTTAAGAGGTTTTAAAGGGTCTTAATTTTGAGAGGTATTATACACACTTCAATTCAAGCCAGGAACAGTTGATGGAAAAATGAGTCAACTATAGATCCTCCGGCAGGAATCGCTTTTGCGATGCCGGTGCAATGCTCTTATCACTGAGAACGTATATAGTTGACTCATTTTTCCATCAACTGTTCCTGGCTTGAATTTGAAGTGTGTATAATACCACTCGAAATTAAGACCCTTTAAAACCTCTATAATATTCCTGCATCGTGTGAAGTGCCTAAAATCATCTGTTGATATTTATTTAGAACTACACTTTAGGAAGCTGATGAAGAAACTGCGGCAAAAATACAAGATCTGGCGCTTGCCGAGGGCGCTCTACCAAAACGCTTACCCATGGCCATGATTACACAAAGCACTGATACACGTTCGCTACTGAACATGTGCGAATTAGAGTGATAAATTAACAAATTGTTGCAGATGCATGGCCTCGATTCCATCCGGAGGACCTGAATTATTTTTTAGCAACATTCTTAGATTCATCTTAAAACTTGTGATTTTATAATCCTCTATATACTAGCCATCTGTAAATAGTTCAATTGAGACTAACAAGCATACTCCCAAGTAATTTATAATCTTTATTGTTGGCATACAGGCAATTGAGTGGACATCTTGTGGCTCTCTGGACAACTGATCATATAACAGCAATGGCATTGCTTGTGAGAATAATTTTCGTATTAAAGTAGTTATAGTTTTTAATGTCTAAAATATACAAGAAAGTTTAAATGCGAGATTTCCTGTTCCTAAACAATTATGTAATAAATTTGAATGAGAATTTTTTTGCGAGGGCCATTATTTACATTAACCCATTGCAGTGATTCTGACTAACCAATCATAATAGTGACTAAATGGTATCAACTGCTTTGGTAACTAAACTCCATCATTCATCCTTAAACTATGCCAACTGCCCCACTGACGAAATAATTAAATGGTAATTCATTCAGAAGTGTAAAACCTTTTTGTAAAGAAACAATTTTGTTTGAAGTTTTTATCTTTCCTTCAACCACCAGAGACTAAAGAAGATCATTTATCAATTCGTGACAATGTAAAGCTTGCAGAAGTACGTTTTAAAGCAACAATCGTGTTCCAAAAGTTCATCATGCATGCTTGTATGTACGTATAAGCCTGTTATTTCAAGTGCTATACTTGTCTGTTATAGCTCTGGAAAAGCGAGAGGAACGTCAAGGAATCAACTTGAAGGATATCTCTCGCATAGGAGGACAAAAATAGGATTCAAATCCAAGAAAGATGTGAGAATTTAAATCCAGTTGTTTTATTACAAGTAAGTGTTCATATTAAGAAAATAGGAAAATGTTCTAGTCGTTTAAAAGATGAAAAAGCAATGGTATTTAAACCGATCTTTTTTACAGATTAAGTCAAGATCTGACAGCGTACAACCTGATTTTGGATTACAAGGTGAGTCTCGAAGTTAAGGTTAGTTTCCGTTGAAAATATAGGAAATGAAAATGTAATAGAGGATTTCCTGTTGCTATGAGTATAACAAGACAAATTCAATAGTCCTGACTTCTTTCTCTAAACTGTTCTCGTAAAAGAGTTTGAAACAATTTCTTTTGTTTTCAATGTGACAGACGCGAGAGGAACTTCTGGGGCTCTCGAATCTGAGATGCGCGCAATTGCAATGGAAAAAGATCTGAGTGGAAACTACGTTGTTTTTTGGAATCACCTTTAGTTTGAAGTCCTGTATGAATGTTTAGCTGATCAACTGAAAATAGGTTAGTAATAATCCTTATACTGCTCTAGCTTTTTAACAGTTCTTCTTAAAGCGTCTCCCCCCTATCCCTCGACAGCAATCAAACTCAGTAACGTATCTCTTTTATCAGGCGACTATTATTTGAGAGTCTTGTTGGAACAAAACGACCGGGAGACGCCGATAACAAATGTGTGAGTCCACGACATTTATCTATCAGGATTTAAAAATATTCAAACTACTGTCTTGCTTCCCGCTGCATAAAAAAGATTCCAGATACCTAATATATAATATACCTCAGCGTCGTATTCTCTATATTGCTGCACAGTTCACACAATGTTATTTTTCCTGCAGTATGTAGTAGAAGTATAGAATCATGGATGAAACAATTCACGAATCGATCGACTTTTCTATTTTGTTTTCAGGCTCGAGTTGTTTAATAACGATCTGTACCACAGATTCCTGTTGACAACTAAACCAACTATAAAAGCAATGTGCCTTCAGGTGAGGATGTCGTGTAGTGAGAGCCTAGCCATGTGTAAACTTCGAAGAATGAATGAAACAAGCTGGAATATTTTATTCACATGCGATGACTAAAGTTTATGGAAAATGTCAGGAAGAGATTGGCGCTTTTAATGATACCAAGCTAAGGATCATCTGTTATTGATCCAGTGTTACTACAGGAGCCTGAACTAAACTAACTTTATTCATACTGTTTCGTATTTTTAGCACTTACATGAAAATGGCATCACCCACAGGGATTGGAAGGTAAGCGCGATGGATGGAGGTGTAGTCAATGATAAGAGAAAGGTAATAATTGTTAGCGACTCCTGGGTTGCAATAATTTATTTGATCTAAAATTGAGAAACAAGGAACATGTGAATTAATACATTATTGTCCATAGTTGTGAGGCTATCAGCATTGTGATATCCCAGGTTCGTGCGTACCGCTACCGTGGGACAACATTTCTTAGCGAACAAATAGTACTTCAGTGAATTGCTAGAACATACCTGAAGAACCGCCATAAACTTCAATTCTCAAAGATATGTTGCAATACCAATTCGGCTCTATATGCAATAGAATCTACAATTGAGATTACAAGAACATCACTTTCACACAATTGAAACTATATGTAATTGTGTATGAATCACAAGGCCCTATACTGTATAGTAACAGCGTGTATTTTGTGACTTCAATAAAAAAAAGCATATACAGAACAAAATGCAAGCTGTTTTCTTTCATATTCACATAATACCCCCAACCCCTGTATATTGGTAAGTGGCAATTACATAATAGGAAAGGGAGAAAAATAAATCTATTTTTAATAACACCAGTGTAAAATGAATGACATATGGAACTGTACAGCAAAATATTGTGTAGGCATAATTCTTGTCATGCCTTCCATCACCAGATATCATGAAATTATCTTGGTTTTTTAATGTTTAAATTAATCCGTTTAATTTAAAAAGCACAAAAATACCACCAAAATAGCTGAAGAAAAATACTTTAACCCAATCGCTTCTGTTTTAATCCAGAAATTAATCAATATTCCTGTTAACCTGACACTGCAGTGCAGCTCTAAAAATCATATCAAATTACACGGGATTACAAACAGAAATATAACTCGCCTTTGGAATTTCGTTATTTTCTTCGTTATTTTTATCCTGTCATCTTTTAACCGTTACATGTAAACTGTAAAGGCTTTAGTTATCTTCTCTGATAGTTTTTAAGTCAGGATAGGCAGAAAAACTCGAAAAATAAAGCTTTTTTTATTTGTTATTTTGTATAGCGAGGCGTTGCTCAGCTGCATGCACATGTGGTTGTCACGTGAGGTTGGAGGTGTCAAAAATGTTAGGTTGCCTACCCCGTGGGGGTAAAATAAGCCCGGTAATCGATTTCCGGGGTAAAATTGTCCCTAGAAGTCATAATTGTCAAATTTTCGTTAATATGGTGATATGGAATTTTATATGCACATTTTCCAGTTTCCATTTGTAAACACGTTTGTTGGAAATATCACTACAAATCGCCAAAGCGACTGTATTTCAAGTAAAAGATGAAAATATTGATCCCAATGTATACTACAAATATTTGGAGGTTTTTAGGCGAGATTTTTGGAAGGCTTTGCGTATTTTCGCTTCTCTAAAATTCAATTTAAAAAGTACAAGTTCGGCAATAAATATCTTGGCTTATAGGAAAGCTTTTGAAATGAACTGAATTTATACAAATAGGTAAATGTTTTTTCTTTGAGATAACACACTTTCTAATTGATTTGATAAAATACTTCCAGATAAAATCAAATTATCTGTGTGCGCCATTTACGAGCAGACAGCAATGAGTTTAGTGATCTCATATTTATTAAAATGGGTGAAGTATTCGCACAGTAATCACAAGTTTAAATCAGCTTACCACTTTGAAATATCCTCTCATCGGACGTCTAACTGAGAGGATCCCTTAAACATCGAGAATACTTCATTAACAAGTGCCGCATCCTGTCCTGTTTGAGAAGTAACGAGAACTTCATCTTGGGTATTGGTTACTCCTTACTCTGTTGGAAGTTCCATTCTGTTGTATGAGGACAACACTTGTAGTTGGTGTGGTGAAAGGATGCAGATTGTCCGTTGGATGTTGTTCTTTTGTATTAGAGACGGACCACATTAGATATCAGCGCAAAATTGACACATTCATGGGACTCGAACCCAATCTCCTAAAAAGGAGTACCTGAAATGTGTTCTTTGTGTGGCCAGGAAAAAGCGAGAGCTACAGGGCAACTCGCAAACCGACTGGCAGACAATACGAACGTACAACACAAAACACACAACCGACGACACAACATCCAACAACCCACAACCCACTAACTCTGTAGCTGAAACGACAAAAAATATGGTGAGTTGTTCCTAAAAAAGTAAGCATTCAAAATTAGCATGAAGGCAATTGTGGCTAGGGGTTTAACTGAGGGTATGGATATGGGGTGGCTTCTTAGGGTTGGATACTGAAACTAAACTACGATCGTCTTTGTCTGAAAAACACAAAAAAAAATTATTAGTAGCTCCCTAGAAAACGAAGAGCAAAACACAGTTAGACAAGCAGTGAGCCGTGTTTCCAGATACGGGGACAGAGATTCTTAGCTAACAGAGTGGCCACGGGGATCTACTTCTATTAAAAAAATAATTACACATACCTTGATCCTACCTAAAGAAAGAACTAACTTACCTGAAGAAAACGGTCGCAGACGGCTCTGTTTTATAGCGTGTAGGCTCTTGCATAATTCAGCAATTTAAGACAACTTGATTGGTTATTTCTGTGCACAGGTCAATTTGTCATTGGTCAATTTTTGTACTCCACGATTGGTTCAATAAAAACCAATCAGATTGGTTAATCTATATTCAAATTTTGATCCCGTTTCTTTGATATTTGCAAGGTGATTGCACAACAAATGTTCGATTTCACACGTTTTGGAGCATATTCCAAGCCAATATATCACAGTATGTGTGTATTTGTTCGATTATTTCTCTCATGAAGTTCACAAAAAATTACAGTTCAATTAAATAGCTTTTTTTCCCCACAAGCTTTAGAACCCCATCGAGCAGGAAAGTCGGAATTTAAAAGGCAAGTAAATCTTTCAAACTGTTGTAGCATTTAAATTATGTGGTACATTTAACTACTGAACCTTTCAGAATATTGTCGAATTGGGCATGGCATGGAATAATAGTGAATTTAACATACTGACAAAATCTCAAATGCAGTAAATTTCAAGGCTAAATATTGCAAATTCCACTGGAAATATGGCGTTTTACCGCCATGCATACATAGCTATTCACAGGTATGATATTCACGCGTTTTATATATTCAATATTACACATCAAAGCGGCCTAATCCTTAGGATATTGCCCAAAATGCAAACAAAAACCGGTTGCAGTGGTTTAGTTCAAATATTCAGTACTATTTTAATATTTAGCGTCAAAATCGATTTACTATTTATATAATACTATTTCTTCGATTTCTTTGCACATCCAAGCCCAAGAATTACTCAGAATTACAACAGATTGATAACGTGTAAAATTGGGACATTTTGAAGACAACAGAGTACCAAAAAAGCGAAAAGATATGGAATTTCTAAAATATATCTTGCTATGAGTGAGTAATTTGAGATAACAAAGCAACCTATTATTTTGATTATTGTTTTTACTTATAATACAAATGCAGGTTATAGCTATATGCTGGTTGGAATATACTATTCAAATAATCGTTTCAACCGCTATAATTTAGTGGTATTCCCGGGTCTTTAGCCTAAATATTTCTGAGATATTTAATGTCTTGCTTCTGTGCAACATTATTGTCAGGAGTAATAGCCTATTTTGCTGTACAGTTCCATTTATCATTCATTTTACACTGGTGTTATATAAAATATAATTTTTTTATTCTCCCTTTCCTATTATGTAATTGCAGAACGAATATTCAATATATTAGTGTACCACATAAAAACTCATTATGACAATCGCTATCGGACGTCTATTGCATCGGAGATACGACTTGTGGTAAGCCAAATTCAATGTTTTTTCTCGCGATTTTTTTATGATGTCTTACATTGTTGTTTTTTAAAGATTCTTCAATGTTTCCTCAGTCTGCGAGCTGAGAACATCTAGGCTGTGCGAGACAAAATTGGAAAAGTTAAATTCACTTCGTATGTTATTTGTTCTGAAAGGAAAAGGTTGGTTAATGATGATAGTGCAACGCATGTCAGGTATTCTGCTTCCAAAATTCCTTCTCTTCTTAGTGTAATACATCCTCATTTTTGTTTTAGTTCTGCAGAAGATAAGACAACCGGGATTGTCTCACTTCCTTACAACGAGGCAATGAATGTTATTCTTGTGTGCTTACAACAGGTAAACTTTTCAATCATAATATATCATCTGGCATAAAGTTTCGAATAAAGTTCAACTTTTTTTATTTTCTAGAAATTGGAATTGGAGGTGTTGTATGTTGTTCTGAGAAACTTTCCAGAGGCACTGCAAGATAAAAACTTGATACATTCTTGAAAGCACTACTTGCGTTAAATATGTACAGTGTTATCTAAAATGGTAAGGGAAGTTAAGTTGTGCACATTCACACCAAAATCATGAACTAAAAATTTTACTTTGCATTCAGGTTTGAAATTATGATTTTCTTCCTGGATTATTTCGTGTTCCTCATGACATGCGCCGACCTCATTTGTACGCTAGAATTTTTTCAGTACGGTTCTTCTCATTCAGTTTTTTGCATCTATCATAATATCTTACCATAACTATACTAAAACCATACCATACCATAACATATCATATAATCATATCATATAATCATATCATATCATAACTAACCATAACCAAATCATACCATACGATAACCATATAATTCCAAAATTATATCACACCATACCATACCAAGACAAATCATACCATACGATAACCATATCATACAATAATTATATCACACCATACCATACCATAACCAATTTATACCATAATTATATCATACCATACTAATGATTTAATTGGATATTTTATTGTAACATGTGAAGGTATTAACATAGCTGTGTACGTACCACATTTTTATTGGTCAAGATGAACAGGTAAGAACCTCCTTGACTTTATTTTCAGCGGTTGTCTGTTCTCGCTAAAACGTTGTTGTATATTTCGTCTAGTTTCGTCTGACGCGTACTTTGGAGATTGGTTTGGTTGCTCATTCCACGACCTTATGCGTATTCTGTCTCACCATATGTATGTTAGAAATGCTTTGCCAGATATGACAAGGTATGGCTACTTAAGATAGTCTGGAATTTGAGACTTTTTTATGTCCATTAGCACTTTGTAAAGAATGAAGTTGGTTTAAGTAATTGCAATGTTTTAGAAGTTTATTGCTTTGGAGATATTTGAAATCGTGCCTTGATAATGCACTCAGTGAATTTACAGAAATGTTTTTCAACAAAATCCAGCCTAAATGTAACGTCTCTTGTTATGCGAGATACTCCTTCACAAATACAAGATTTTTTGAGCAATAACTTCTAGATTTTCGTTCCTTAGACTGCTCCCAACATATCTGGAAAAGTTTACCAAAATTTCGCCAACGCCTCAAGTTGTCATACAACTGTTAGAATTTCTCTCTGGTATGTTTCTTGAAGTTACGTAAATTAGGAAATCTTTTGCGAAATATCAATGTACCCCCTAAAGAGAGCTAGCTTGTATAAACACCCAATCGTATTCGGCGAAAAGTTGTTGATGAGTTGAAAATGTTTCACCTTAGATACTCTCAATACACGGTAACTCTTGCTGATAATGTCATTTCATCCTGGTTTGTCAATTGTCCACTGTTGTTAAGAAAGCAATTCGTGCCATTTATTAAAAAAGTAAGTCCACATCTCATTCTATTGCCACGGAGATTGCTTGCTAAATTTTCAATAGATATTAAGAAAGGGTCTTTAAACTTTATACAGCTTAGTCAGTGTTGTTACATAAACTTGTCCATTTCATGTTACATAATTTTGCTAATATGGAAGCTCGTTTTTAATCATTTGAAAACTCTGTTAAAATATATGTCCTTGTATTCCTTTAGAGTCTTAACAACACAGATATATGTTCAGATGCTGCAAACCCATACCCTAAAGTCACTCATCCCTCCACCAAATTCCAGTCACCCCCAAACTCCCTTGAGAAATCAAAGGAAGACTACAGCAACACACTTAGTTCAGAGATGATGGAAATCGTGGTTGATATGATGGTCAAATATACATTTTCTTCTTATTTGACCCAACCAAAAACGTCTGTATATTGGCTTCGTATT
>NW_021163906.1:0-19190 GCF_004324835.1 Dendronephthya gigantea | reverse complement strand
TTGCCGATTTTTTATATAAACATACCGGATGATATGAATTATCGCATCACCGGCAATAATATTTCACAATAATAAAAATATGGAAAACAAATTCGGGCAAAAAGCCGAAATTCTGACCTAGTTCCGATTCGAGCTTGTCTTAAGCACGTGCTTACCAACGATTATCGCTTAGCACTTATGAAATGCTATTTCTTCGATTCTTTTGCACATCCTAGCCCAAGAATTACTTAAAATTACAACAGATTGACAACATGTAAAATTGGGACATTTCGAAGACAACAGAGTACCAAAAAAGATGAAAGATATGGAATTTCTAAAATATATCTTGCTATGGGTGAGTAATTTGAGATAACAAAGCAACGTATTATTTTGATTATTGTTTTTACTTATAAAAAAATGCAGGTTATAACTATATGCTGGTTGGAATATACTATTCAAATAATCATTTCAACTGCTATTGTTTAGTGGTATTCCGGGGTCTTTAGCCCAAATATTTCTGAGATATTTAATGTCTTGCTTCTGTGCAACATTATTGTCAGGAGTAATAGCCTATTTTGCTGTACAGTTCCATTTATCATACACTGGTGTTATATAAAATATAATTTTTTTATTCTCCCTTTCCTATTATGTAATTGCAGAACGAATATTCAATATATTAGTGTACCACATAAAAACTCATTATGACAATCGTAGCGGACGTCTATTGCATCGGAGATACGAATTGTGGTAAGCCAAATTCAATGTTATTTCTCGCGATTTTTCCATGATGTCTTACATTGTGGTTTTTTAAACATTCTTCAATGTTTCCTCAGTCTGCGAGCTGAGAACTAGGCCTTGGCTTAATTCACGTTGAAAAACCAGTTTAACCTTTGCAGTCATCTTGAAATTTTAGCCCATTTGCGTTTAAAACGTTCGCATAAAAAAAGTATTTATAAATTTTCGACCTGTATTTTTACAAACTTTAATTTTTTGTGTGTTCTCGTTTTTTTTCAACTTGAATTCTATCTCGTCTGTCCCAGCAGCAGGGATTCCATGAGATTGCCAAACGCATGCGCACAACCAGTGCTTTTCGCGCGCTTTCCAGTACAGTCAAAAAATAATCGCTCGACGAAATTTACTGTTATTTTTGGATATTTCGCTGGTTTATCGATTGAAGTCTTACAAATATAGAAACGAAGAATCTGGCCTATGGCGACCACAGCTCCTGACGCCGAAATACGGGCTGAGAACGCTAAAGTTGCCGTCGATACGGGCAAAAAAGACCTCGAGAAAGACAAGATGGCGGACGTTCTGCAAGGACTACAAGCTTCGCTAATGAAACTTGCCACGGCTTCTGAAAAGCAGACAGTTGCTTCTGAAAAGCAAGCAGCTGCTATTGAAAGCTTAAGAGAGGACATTTTACTAAATACAGTTGACCCAACTGTAACGAATGTTGATGAGGAGCAGATTGAAAGCGACATTGTCATTGACGCTTCGCTTGACATCAACAACACTTTGGCCAACGTGCTCGACACCACTTGCGTTGCCACAAGCGACAAAGATATGTCGCAGGACTCTGTTGCACCTGACTCAGGTCCTCAGAGCGAGTTTTTGGAAAGCCTGACTCAGGCATTTATCCAACGGCACAAAATCTCCAGCTATTGAGAGCAAGATCGCCCAGTTAATCGACAATATGTTGATAGGCGACCTCTCACCAGCCACGGTGCAAGAGCGAGTGGATAAATACCCACCGCCAGCTAATTGTGAGTATCTTACTCTCACTACAGTTAACGAAGAAATCTGGGACTTGATGTCCAGAAAAACACGATCCGTGGACCTAGCTTTTCAGCGGACACAGGAGCCATTGATTCAAGGCTTATCTGTGTTAACAAATTTGGCGGGAAACCTTGTATCAGCTATACAACAGGGAAAGACACCAGAAACTCGCCAAATTCTTGATAAAGTAATGGATAGCATTGCTATTTTAAGCCATGCAAATTGGAAGCTCAACATGAAGAGGAGAGAGCTGATAAAGCCAGATCTAAATCCTCCATACACAAGATTGTGCAAAGAGGAAATCAAACCCTCTAGTAAGCTTTTTGGGGAGGACCTCCCTAAGCATATGAAAGATATGGCTGAGGCAAAGAAAGTAGGCCAGCAAATGCAAAAACCCTCTACGTCACGGCCACCCAGTCAAAATCGCTACACAGCTAAAAGCTACAAGCCAAAGTTTGTGCGACCAAAGCCTTATGATAGGGCAAGCAACACTTTTTCAAGACGTCCTTTTTTAGGACAGGGCCGGGCGTCAACTCAGGGGAACCTTCCAAGACGAAATCACACTGCTCCCAATCGGAAGGGACAGTAACAAACCAGGTGGGTGACAAAAATTCACACAAACAAATTTGCATTCTCGATTTTGCTGAAAAGGCAAAAAATTTTAAGGCTGGTTGCCTGCAATATTATGCTACTAAGTGGGGATCATTAACTAGTGATCCTGCTATTCTTGCTGCTATAAAGCATTATCATATTGAATTTACTGCAGGCTACCCTGTACAGACCAAGCTCACTAGACCTAAACAAATAACATTTGCAATCTCAGAGAAAGAAATTATTGATGCTGAGATAGATAAACTTTGCAAAAAAGGAGTGATTGAAAACACTTCTAGTGAACCCAGTGAGTTTCTTTCCACAGTTTTTGTGAGGCCCAAAAAGGATGGAACTCACAGAATGATATTAAATCTGAAACAACTTAATGAATATGTGGCATACCACCATTTTAAAATGGACACAATTCAGACAGCCTTAAAACTTATGCGGCCAGACTGCTTTATGGCATCTGTGGATCTTAAGGATGCTTACTACTCAGTCCCAGTGGCCAAAGAGGATAGAAAATTTTTAAAGTTTCAATGGGGAGATAGTTATTTTCAATTTACATGTTTGCCTAATGGCTTAGCATGTGCTCCAAGATTGTTTACTAAATTATTGAAACCAGTTTATACTCGTATTCGATCCATGGGCCATACTTGTATGGGCCATATTGATGATTCACTTCTTGTTGGCTATGATTACACAGCTTGCAAGAAAAATGTTCATGACACTGTGGACACTTTTTGTAGCTTGGGTTTTATTATACACCCAGATAAATCAAGCTTTGAACCAAAACAGGAAATAGAATTTCTTGGGTTTTTACTAAATAGTGTTCTCATGACCATTAGGCTCCCACCATCTAAAGCCAGTTATGTAAAGAAGACTTGTGTAGAGTTACAGAAGCAGACACAAGTAACCATCAGGGGGCTGGCCCATGTTATAGGCCTTTTAGTTTCAAGCTTACCCGGGGTACAATTTGGGGAACTACATTACCGACAGTTGGAAATCAATAAAACTGCAGCATTGCAGAGAAATAAAGGAAATTATGATGCTATCATGCACTTAACAAAAGACTCCAGGTCTGAGTTGACTTGGTGGATACAAATATAGAAACATCATATAAAAATATCACTGTATCCAACCCTGATATCACCCTAACAACTGATGCTTCTACCAAAGGTTGGGGGGCTGTGTTAGGCGAGCGTAAAACTGGGGGTCTTTGGGACAAGAACGAACAGGAATTTCACATTAACTATTTAGAACTGAAAGCAGTTCTGCTCGGGTTACAATCGTTATGCTGTGATTTTAAACGAAAGCATATAAGAATACTCTCTGATAACACAACTACCGTCTCCTATATTAATGCTATGGGCGGCATCAAATCTCCAGTTTGTAATGAAATGGCACACCTGATTTGGGATTGGTGTACCAAGAGAGATATCTGGTTAAGTGCTTGCCACATTCCAGGGGCTCAGAATAGTGAAGCTGACACTGAATCTAGGAAATTTAATGAGTCCACAGAATGGTCTCTTGACTCTAAGGTGTTTGATAATATACATGCACTTTGGGGCCCATTTGAAATTGACTTGTTTGCATCTAGACTAAATTTTAAAGTGGCTAAATATGCTTCTTGGAAGCCAGACCCAGGGGCTTCGTTTATTAATGCACTCTTAATAGATTGGCATCTTCACTATTTTTATGCTTTTCCCCCCTTTAGCCTTATTCCAACATGCTTGCAGAAAATCGAACAGGACAAAGCCTCGAGTGTTCTTTAGTTCCAGTTTGGAAAACGCAACCGTGGTTCACTATTCTTCTTCGTTTATTGGTCGACAAGCCTCGACTCCTTCCTCAGTCCAATGCGCTGTTGGTACAAACTCACAACAATGCCCTTCACCCGCTGAGAAATCAGATGCGATTGATGGCGTGCAAAGTCTCAGGAAGACTGTCCAGCAGAGAGGCATTTCAGGGAAAGCTGCAGAGATCATTTTGCGATCCTGGTCTGAGGGAACACACAAGCAGTATGAGCCATACCTCAAGAAATGGACAAAGTTTTGTGATCAACGAGAAATTAATCCCTTTGATCCCCCTGTGACATTAGTGTTGGACTTTCTAACTGAACTGCATGAACAAGGCTTGGCGTATACGACGTTAAACACTGCCAGAAGTGCTATATCAGCATTTACCATACCTAAAGACAATTCCAGCATAGGGAGTCATCCTATTGTTACAAGATTTATGAAAGGAGTATATAAGAGTACCCCGCCCACGCCTCGCTATAAAACAACATGGGATGTTCAAGTGGTTCTGACATACCTATCTTCGTTTCCCAACATCTCAGAACTACCAATGAAACAATTGACACTTAAGACTATCATGTTGGTAGCGTTGGTTACTGCGCAACGAGGACAGAGCCTCCACATGCTTGATATAGAATTTATGGCTGAGTTTCCTGATCGTTTGGAATTTACTCTTCCGGAGCACGTAAAACAAAGTCGTCCGGGGTACGAACCACCATCTATTACGCTGAGAGCTTATCCAGCAGATCAAAGTCTTTGTGTTTTTGCACACATGAAAGAATATTTAACGAGAACAAAGGCTTTACGGGGCTCTGAAACGAGGGTGTTTATTACACTCGTAAAACCACACAAACATGTTTCTAGAGATACAATTTCACGATGGATCCGGTCTGTTATGAAAGATGCTGGTATAGATGTTGCACAATTTAAACCACACAGCACAAGAGCAGCTTCTACGTCAAAGGCAAAAGCTGCAGCTGTCCCTATTCAAGAGATCCTTAAAATAGCAGGATGGTCTTCGTCTCGGTGTTTCGATAGATACTATAACAAACCAGTTCAAACGAACAGTTTTACTGAGGCTGTTCTGTCGACCATGTAAAGCATAAACTGGGGTTTTTTGGCTAGTGTTTGTATGAGAACATTGTTAGTAGTTTCTTTGCCAGGAAACCTGGTAATTCTGTTGGCAAAAAGTTTCAATTACACATTTAGTTTGGTGGGCTTCATATGGTACCACTCGTGTAAGTGTCTGTCTTTAAAATCTCATGGAATCCCTGCTGCTGGGACAGACGAGAAAGAATTGAAAAATTAAACGAGACTTACCTGTAAGTTGAAGTTTGATTGGAATTCTATCGAGTCTGGAGCAGCAGCAAGGGATTACATGCCCACCCAATGTTAACTTATTGATGCTATCATAAGTCCTATTACCCGCCCAGGGTTGCAAATACTCAGAGTGTGCCCAAGAAAATAATACTGGTATTGTGCACACATTGAGACACTCACACTCGGCTGTCAATACTGGTTGTGCGCATGCGTTTGGCAATCTCATGTAATCCCTTGCTGCTGCTCCAGACTCGATAGAATTCCAATCAAACTTCAACTTACAGGTAAGTCTCGTTTAATTTTCCAATTACACTTTGACTTTACCCCGCGGATGCTTGACAAGCACACGTCGTTTGTTTATTTTTTTGACCAATCAGATTCGTTCTTCAAACCGCATTTTATATCTCGCATGGTTCCACGATATTTTTCGGCAAATAGGCAAATGTTTTGTACATTTTTTGTGCATTTTCATTTGCTTTTTAAAATATTTTTAATGGAATATTTATTGTTCGAGTATCTAAAATGTATTTGTGATAATTTATTTGAGGGATTCTCGTTGTTTTGATATGAAATTTTGCGAGTGAAATTCGTATGTATGTTTATATTATTACAAGAGTTTCCATCCTTCTCAATAACTATATATTTATATGCTTCGCGATCACTGACGTTACTGAACTTGCAACCGTAACTGGACTATTTACTTTTTCTTTCAACAATATTTATTGGGGTTCCTATGCTCAGTGGTCATAATATTAGACTAATTAGACTGGCGTACACGCGCGAGGCGCAAGCGCCGCGAGAAGGAAAACATGTCTGGGCAAGGGCTGCCTATATGTATAAACCTAAATGGACCAATTACCGTAAAATCGTTGTGTGTGTGCCCGAATTAAAGCAGGGACTTTTGCCTGGTCCGTTAACTTACCTGTTGATATAACGTGCGCGGATTGCGAGAAACGGAAGAATATTGGTCACAAATAAAACTAATGTTCTTCCAAGGCCAGTTTTAACCAGTAATTCTGAGGTTACAACTAATATTTGAAGTTTGTGCTTAATTTACCTTCAAACGCAGATTTTAGCCTTGTAATTTGTAATAAAAGGATCTGTAATTTGTGCTTCATACAGATACCTTTCATACAGAGTTTAGCCTTATTCTAGACAAACAGTGCAGGCGAGTGTGAGGTGATTTCAGCACCTCTCTGGTTATAGAAGTGCAGTTGTTGAACGACTCCTGCACAATGGAGCGTCAAGAAGATGGTTGCTTGGCAATGGGTTGATCACGGTTACAGTCAACAACCGGGAAACTTCGAACATGTCATGCGCATATTGTTCGGCAGGAAAAGTGTTTGTGGGAGATGATTCACTGCAGAAGGGCACGGAGCCTGAGGTTTTAAAAGTTGAGCTTAAGAGAAACAAAAACAAGGCCTCAATTAGTCAGGTAAGGAAAATGCTTTGAGTATCATTGTTTAAATTCGCATACGCTGTTTGCCCAGCGTATTCATGCTTAAACAACAAAATATATTTGCAAGAGCGACCAAGTTTTAATATTCTTCTAGTGAAAGCTCTTAGTAACGTATTTGACATTTCCAGGCTTGTTCAACTGATAGCAAAGCTCGTGCAAATGATTCTAGCCAGGTGTCAAACACAAAATTCGATACGAAAGCAACTGACCTTCTTACCCGCGATTTAAAGGCCACTGGTACCGTAGGCTCAGTACAGAAATCTTGTGACTCAAGCAATGGGTGCAGTTGCGTTGGTAAAGGATGGGTTCAGATTGTGGTTCGAAGACCAACCAGAGATACTTCGTGGATTTTGAGACTACAAAGTCGGCCGAAACTCGATGAAACACAAACTTCACTACCAGCGATGGGAAAGACAGGGATTTATGAAAGTTTAATTTCAAAACAATCCTTTGGTAAGCCCATTTATTTTCTCAAACCTTCCCAACCTTCAATTGTGCCAGGCGTCACTAGAGTTGTCGATGGGGAAAACTTTGTTGAAGTTTGCAAGTCAAAAGGCAAGCCGATTCTATCGCTACAAAAATTTTTAGAGTTTGCGTTTTTATTCTAAAATCCATTTTACTTCACATATTTCTTTAGTTGTTCAGTTATATTGACAAGCAATTGCTTTTGACTTTCAGGAGCGATTTATTACTATATCGACAATGGCTTGATTGGTGAAGGTGGATTTGGTGGAGTATTCAAGGGTGATGCCATAAAAAGAACTAAAAAAACACCGGTAATTCTCACACAATGTCTCTGCTTCAAAAAACAAGCATTTTCCTTGGCATTATTGGCCATATTGCCCTGCTTCTGGATGAATTAAGATTCCAAAAATCTTATTAGGTTGCCAGCCGTTGCGTTGATTTTTCAGGAAAACCATCTGGTTTTTCATTTACCAAGAGATCGATTTTGCAATTTTTACATTTGAGACAAAGGGATTAAGGTAAACATTGACATTTCGTTGCGTTAATATTAAAAGTGTTCAAATTTCTGGCACAATGGCACTCAATAAGTACTTTATTGGTGCCAGGCGAAGAAAGTCAGCATAATGTTCCTTTATCCTTGAGTTATTATTGTCTTGATGATGACACTAATAATGCTGTCATTGCTGTGGCTATATTGCTAGCCTTGTTAATTCATTATTTTTGTCCTTTTAGATTAGAACAGAATTTTGCAACATTGCATGGGGAAAGACATGAGGGGACTCAATAAATAAATGAGAGACCAATGGTAACTGAGGAAATCTGATAATTAGGAAGTTTTAGATCAAAGAGGACATTATATTATAATAATGATTAGCCTAAATCTAGTTTTTCCATGAATACATACCATATTTTATGTGGTACTATCTGTAAAAGATACATGTATTCATATCATGCTAAATATATGTTCTTATGCCAGCCCATTGTTCTTTATGGATGACTCTGACATGGTATCAAAAGTCAAAAACTGTTCATCACCTGGACTATTGGCAGCCGGATGACTTAAAGAGATAAGCTCTGTTGAACATTTTGATTGCATAAAAAAACGGTAGTAATATAATTTTATATATTGTAACATTATTATTGCTTCAACATGCTTGCTTGTAACTCATCCATGCTATGAAAATTGTTATCCATACCTATAAATTTTGCTATATGGTACAACTTATTTGTATACTTGCTAAAATTTGTTGTAATCACCTATATAGGTATTTATATGCATATGTTTCTTTTGACTCTTTAGTGTGACGGCATGCTTAACTTAATAGTACATTTTTTAAATGTTTGTAAATAATACCTATAGATAATGAAATGTAGTGAAATCATGTAAGCCAACATTTTTTGTCGTGTTTGTTTTGTAATACAGATATGAAACTGAAGCCAAATCGAGTCACACGTTTTTTTGCCCAATGTGCGCATGACGTAACTTGCTTGGCAAGTGTCATGTTGAAATTTAATAAGTAGATCGATAGAAAATCGAATTATTGACAAACAAATGCTGATTTAAACAAAACCTTTAAGGCGATGTCTATTTTTTGTTATTTTAACCTACACATCAGTTTTTACATCGTCTTATTTAACACCCGAAGTTTGTGTGGTTTAGTTTTTGCACTTTTGGCGCTAGCATTGGAGCGACTAAATAGCATAAGCTATATAATCATACGAAGTATACAAAATGCGACTTGAAAATATTTATTTCTACATATGCTGTGACAGGAAAATCTATGTACAAGAATGTATAAAATGTCTAGTGTACTTAACGTCCTTCAAAAGTTTTTGTCCTAAGGCTTGCCGACCAGAGCAGTTTCCATTTGCCACACCAGCAATGTACTCCATGTTTAGTGGATAAAATAAGGTTGAGTGCTCTTCGATAGGATAACATTTGCCCTCCACCGCAATCATCAAAGTTTGAACGTCTGAAATGTCTTCTGAATCATTATCCTGATCTATGGAATCAACAACCTTTAATAAGAAACCAATGTTTTTTAGAAGGACTTTAAAAGTATTTAAAAAACAAAGTCAGCCCACAAAGGTTCTTACACTTACTGAACAAATCTTAAAAAAGAGAGACTGAGATTCTCCTACATTCTTCTTCAATAATTCCTTCAAAATCTAAGCAACTGTGCTCTGGATGTCTGTTAAAAAAATTGTTTATCAAGATAGATTATGTTAGATTATAAATAGGCATATTTCATGTAGCAATAGCCTGTATTGCTATAATACTATAATTTTGCCATTGGTTTGGCAAATTATTATTAATTGCATGACTTACCTGATTTCCCAGTAATTGCTCTCTCCACTCTGTTTATAAGAACAAATGTAGTTTCTTGTTACATTTCTTGGCATAGTCCAAAATATTTTTCTCAATCAATGGATTGAAATTTGCCAATAATATCATGGATTAACTTGTGGTTTACTCTTTAAAATTCTGCTTTTACCTGAAAAAGAATTAATAGAGTTTGCTAGATACATTGTGAAAGAAAATTCCTCTACTGGTAATTTAAAACCCTTACTCTGTCAATTAACTAAAATATCAATGAGAATTTTATACAAAATATGGCAGGTAACTAAAAAGTAGCGAAGTAGCACACATGGGTATGTCGAACAAAGAAATTTGGCAGTCAATTATCAGCTTGGATAGTTTGTCAACAAGAATTATAGTACCTTATATCAATATTAAAGCTGTAAACTAAAAGCAAACTTACCTCTGTAACAAGCTAAAGTGCAGGATTTTTTCTTAAATTGTTTCTACCCCAGGCATTCTTATGCTCCATGAACCCTGTATCAGAAAAAATATTTATTGATATGTTTAACAAGTCAGATCCATTTCTTAAAGGTATCATAGAGGTGGTAAACATAAATAATCGTAAAGATTATGTACATCAACAAGGTTATCACTTACTCTTCCACCACAATTGAGTCAGCAAGGAAGGGATATTTCCAAATTATCATAGGTGAAATATTTTGTTTTTCTTCCATGGTTTGATAAATTAATTTTATACGCCTGATTGTTGACAGTAAATATCCCTCATTCCCTTGTGAACCAATGTTACGTAAATGCATCCACTGACCGAAATATAATAATGAGTAAGAGTCAGAGTGGACGCATAATCGACATATTTGGGGATATAGTGTCGCGGCAACCAACCGTACAACGAGAGAAAGGCGAAATTTTAATTTGAAATTTCAAACATCGTCTCGCTTTGCCTTTTTTGGATTTATTAACAATCGTTTTTAGTTTTTTACGAATTTTAAGACAGTGTAAACTGAAAAGAGAGTAAATAATATACTTTATTAGAGATTTATAGAAAATTTCGTATTATTGCAATAGAACTGTAAAACCATAGAACCGTAGAACAATGGAACCGTAGAATCCTGGAACTGTAGAACCCTGGAACCGTAGAACCATAGAACCATGGAACCATATAACCGTAGAACGGTAGAACCGTAGAACCGTAGAACCATAGAACCATAGAACCATAGAACCGTAGAACCATCAAACAATAAAACCATAAAACCGTAGAACCGTAGAACAATTTAATGGTAGCATTATATTATTAGTGCCGTATAATTATGCATTACATATTTATTTAATTATTACAATATATTTCGTTACTCGTAACACGGCCTTATAACCCTCATTAGTGATCTGCCACATAATATTTCATCAGTCCTTTCATCACGCGCCCGACGTCAAAGTTCACGAATCGGGTATGCGCCAAAGATCATAACGGAATTGCAATCGAATGTTTTCGATTTTGAGTAAGTGTAATAGTTCTGGATACTTTTGTACTTTCACACTCAAGTACTGCTCTGGTATATTAAATAATACCAGGTAATTGTAATATTTTTGTTATTACAAATTACAAGTTTTCTAACCGAGTATGTGACTTTAATACCTGAGTGTCAATGTTTGTCAAAGTCATTTAGATGTAAATTTTGATTAAGATGTCTTTTGCAACCTGGGCTTATCTGACGTGATATGTATCCTGACTTCCTATCTTCCACCATATTGATACAATATAATTGCTGCATGATCCTGGGTTTCAAATTGGAATTTGCTTGCAAATGCCTAACATATATAATAGCTCTTTGTTATGATAAACAACTATTAGAAAGTTTTGGCAAAATGTCAAGAATTCAGACCAACTCCAAAATAGAGGTTCTTTTGCTGATTTTCCTAACAAATGATGTTGAAATCAATCCTATGTCCTTTTAGGATTTTATTATCATTTCCATAATTTCATGCAAATTATTGTATGTAGGATTTCAACACCTGACAACTATCATTCTGTCTTTCTATGTATTTTGGCAACTGGAATATAACTGCAGCCATAAAGTTCTCAATCTAGTTTTGTCATTGCACATGTGAATGGTTGGTAACCACATGGAGTAAGTTATTAACTGACAAATTTTCAAAAATATTTTATTGGGCTTTCAAAGATTTTCTAAACATCTTGCCAAGCTTGAAGGCACCAACAGAAGTTATCATTGGTGGGAGAAAAGGTCAGTTGTCAATCTTGAGATAAAATAAAACTGACAACTGCTGGTAATTTGTAAAAAAACTGTTTTTGTTTTATAGACAAAGCAGGCAAAAGACTCAGAATATTACAATTTCTACTGAGCGCAGAGAAGACCTTATCACAGAGGCTTTAGTAAGGAAGTGTAATTTTTATTATTTCGTACCTTTGTTTTACTGTATTGTACAATCTGTCAATTAACCACTGATTATTATATTTTAAAAGTTCTACAAAGACTTTGCTGGTCATAAAAGTGGAAGTGATATGGTATGTTCGGGTTAATTATACCTCATTCCCTAAAATGAAACTATTCGCAATAAATTCAAAATCGTAATTCATCATAGTATCAATGCCCCCCCTCCCCTCTGTCTTCAAAAAGTTAGGTCCATATTCCTTTTCTAATTTAATAAGTGGGTTCTTAGTAAAGTGATAAGCTAACTGAAGCTAACGTTTCGAAACTATTTCAACATCAACATATGCCATATTTTTGTGTAGAAGTTTAGTGGTTATAAATTACATTGCAGTGAACGAAAGGTTGCACTCATGTTAGAGGTACCACGGCGGGCACTGGCTGGAATAAATTCGCTCACGTAGATCGTGTCGGTCGCGACCCGCAATTTTTGGGAAACTGGGTTCGAGTTTTTTTAATACGGAAAAACAAGGAATTTCGATTTTATCTCCACTTTTACGCCTTCCCATAAGGCCTCTTTTTACTGTTCAGAAAATTGAGTCGATGAGCGAAGTAGAGCTGATCAAAATCTCCCGTTTGATACCAAATATGCAGAGAAAAGATTTAATTTGACCTACTTTTTACGTGCAAGTAGATACCCTATTTTGAAGAATTGTTTTGGTATTCACATTGAGTACACACAATGGTATGTTTGGCTTCATTAAACTTTGGGCAGCTACGTTGTTGTGCTTGTTCTTTGGCAAATACTTAACGCTTAGGTATTGTTCTTCGATCGTATGTTTTTTGTTTGGCAAGAAAGCGCTTATTTTCCTTGTATTTTGATGGATTTTATCATGTTTCTAGCATGGCTGCCTCAAGTGGTGTAAGGAAGAGGCGATACAACAGATTTCCTGTTGGGAAATATATGGTCTTGCAGAAGGAGAAATGGGACAATGTTTTAAAAGAAACAAAAGCTATTCAGGAAACAGATGTGCAATTAGCTCAGAAAGAGAAGGAACTTTGTTCAAAACGTGAGAGAATGAGACGAATAGATGCAAAATTTAGTGTATTTTTTTAAAAAATTGAGTTATATAAATATTAATTTGATTGTGCTTTGAATGTAGACCTGAGCAGCATGTTTCACGGACTGGTACTCTACTACACAGCCAGAAACGCCACAGACTTGTTGCAAGTTGTCAGTTTTACCGGCTTGTTTCAAGTTATCAACCGGTTGCAAAAAGCTGGTTAATTTCAACAAGTTGCGACAAGCCTGTGAAAATCAGTCTTGTTGCAACTTGTCATAATTAGCAGTCTTGATGCAACTTGTCAATCCCAAGCTTGACAAGTCTGATTGAACAACTTGCAGCAAGTCTGTTGTAACTTCTAACAGGTTTGTTGACAACTTGCATCAGGTCTGATGAGAACAACTTGCATCAAGTCTGTTGACGACTTGCAGCAAGTCTGTTGACAACTTGTAACAGCCCTGTCTGAACAAGCTGATGCAAGCCATGCGAACACATCAGATATCAGTTTGATACAACAAGTTGCAACAGGCCTGCAGCAGACTTGTTGCAACTTGGGTGTTTTTGGCTGTGTATATTATATTGGCTTTTGTATTTTTTTTCCTGCTGCACACATTCTAAATAAAATTCATAATTGCCTTCAGATTGAAAACCTTGATAAATATATTGAGGAAGGGGGTGATGTTATCAGTGAAGTGAATAGAGCAGGTAGAGCAGGTCATGGTAGTTCAGAGCCACCTAGGAAGAAAAGATTTATTTCAGAGAGATCAACCTCAATAAGAATGAGAAACCGCACTCAGTTTGGTGCAAATAGTACAGTTAGTCTAGCTACTTCAAGAAGGAGGAGTTCAGAGACATTTGAGGCAGCATGTCAGATTCATGGGGCTACTAATCACTCAAATTTACCAGGCCAAGTTGGTCTGTGTGACACAGCAATAACAAAATGTTCTGAAAAACTTTTAGTTAATGTTTTTTCAACAAATGTTAAAACAGTTAAAAGAGTAATTCCTAAGATATTACAGAAAGGTATAAATGATTATGAAAAGTCAAATGATAACATGACAAGAAGTATCGCTGTGTATTATAGTGGCGGTATAATGGGTAAAAGGAAGTATCGTAATGTTTATAGGGCAAGTAGTTACAAAAAGAGTAATGAAGCAAAGTCTCTTCGTATAAAAATCAATAACTGCCCTATTCCGAGACTGTTGCCTTACCATAAGCTTGCACATTATATTAAATCAATAGATATTGGTAAACTTTATTCCATTAGGGAAACACTTTGTGATGGTCTAGATGAAATTGACAAAGTTGATGGGGTGTATAGAAATATTCAGGAGATAGTTCTTATTCTTGCTAGATACTACTTAGTGTGTCGAAAGAGGTATGAGCTTGTATGCTTTAAGAAACAAACTTACACTTTCAATATTTCACTTGGAGGCGATGGGGCACCA
The DNA here is from genome assembly GCF_004324835.1 of Dendronephthya gigantea. Classification (NCBI taxonomy): domain Eukaryota; kingdom Metazoa; phylum Cnidaria; class Anthozoa; order Malacalcyonacea; family Nephtheidae; genus Dendronephthya; species Dendronephthya gigantea. The sequence goes on along the minus strand of NW_021163906.1, from coordinate 4,585 downwards.
TTTGAAAAAGATGACACTTCGTGTTGCTGGTTAGTTAGTTTTCTTAATTTAGGCAGGAAAGTGCTAAGCAGCAATGAGAATTATCTATTGTTTGGAGCCAATTGTAAAGAGGATTGTGTGCCAGTGCGTCGGTTTCTACAAAAGTGCTTGAGTGATATTAGTGTTTTGGAGAAAAGTACCTTTCAGGTTGAGTGTGGTGGTGAGATGGTTAATGTAAGATTTCATGTCTCAGAAATGCCTAACGACATGAAGATGTTGGCATTCTTTGGTGGAGAACTATCAAACGCAGCCACTTTCTTTTCTACCTTTGCAAATGTAAGCACCCATAATATGAGTTCTCTTGCAGGTTCTTTCAGTTTTTCTGGGAAGGAAATGTGGAAGCCCTGGAAATATGAAGACAGGGTCTCTGCTGCAAACAAGGTTGAAGATTTTAAGAAAACTATGGCCAAAAAACCATTGGCACCAGCCACAGTAAGATCTAAGGTAACATCCTTCATTGCCCAGTTGAAAAGCCGCCAGGAATTTCAACCCATTGTTGGAAGGTTGATTGATCGGGCTCATGTAGACCCGCTTCACCTAAAAAACAATGCTTGTGCACTTACCCATAGGTTGTTGCTTTATGAAGTAATTGCAATGACAAAGCTTGGACAGAAGGTGAATTCTTTTGCTCAGGTTCCTTCAAACTCTCCATTTAAAATGTACATCCTTTCCATGCGTGAATGCAATTTATCAAGGTTAGCGAATAAGATCATCAAGTGGTTTGATGAAACTGGTGCTAATGGAAAAAGTTTTGAATATCGCTTCACTGGCAAGCAGTCAAGACTTTTTCTCCTGCATTTCATGAAATTAATTTCATATATTGAACCTATTTCTGAGCCTGGTAGGCAGAAAACTATTCTGCATATTCTTGCATACATTTGCCTTCTTCTTAGAGATTGTGTTTCGATATTCAGTCGAATAAATATTTCAAATGATGAGATAAAGAAGCTTACCAATCTCTGTCGAGACTATTTCCGGGCAAATGCTCTGTTCTTTCAAGTAAATCCCACTGTTTGGACAATAGGCAATATTGTTCCTGCCCATACCCAGTACATGAAGGACAAATATGACCTTGGCAACGGTATTAACTCAATGGAAGGAAGAGAGGCAAAACATGTCTTCATTGCAAAATACAGCAGGAATACCAATTTTGTTTCCAGATGGGAACAAATTTTCCGACATGAGTTTGTATCCTTAATCTGGCTCAGGGAGAGAGGTTTTAACCTTCCTAATGAGAGATCTGATCATTCTTGTGCCAAGTCATATATTCCCAAACAAGTAAGCTCTGGAGATTTGGCATACTGTTATTGTGGGTTGCAGAAGGTGTGCATGTCAGATGTTAAGTGTAGATTCTGTGCAGATAAGCTTAGGAGGTTGATTGTATCAAGTGTTTCCTCAGGGAAAAATCTTGTGTTTAAGTAGGTTTGATTAGCTTGGCCAACTTGGGTTACTCAACTGCCAGTGTTCTTGTGAATTATGTTCCAGCGGATGAAAACCTTAAACTGCTGGAGAACAGAACAGCAGCAGGGTAGCCAGGGCATGCGGCCAAACCTTTTGTGAACTTTTTGCTAATGTATTAATCTTTTTTATGAATTTGACTTGAAAAATAAATTTTTTATTAAATTATTCTGGCAAATGACTTCATTTGTTGTGATATGGGAATGATGGGAGGTGCACATATGAACACTAAGCTATCAGGGCCGTCATAAAGACATGTCGACAGGGGGTGTTTGTCCAAAAATTACCGACAAAATTCTGAAAATCTACTAATTAACCCATTAAACGGCATTGTGCCCTGATGCACCCTACCTTTAGTATTTGCTCTGTCTAACACCAGACAATTTTACTCGTCATGTGAAAAGTGCTGGCACTTAATGGGTTAATATTTCATTTCCCAAAAATGTCGGCAAGCACGGGGGAGGCGGGTGGGGGAAGCTTGGACAAATTTAGAGTTATTTGTTTGTTGTCTTTACATGAAGGTCACACAGGCTACATACCGTAAATGCTCAGTTTGCAAGCAAGATTTGCATTTATGGAGCACGGCATTACATGATACAGTAATAAAGTGTGAATAAGTAACTACCAACAGACTGCAGATACACTATTTAATTTACCTACATACAAATGCACACCAACAGTAATGAAATAATTTTTTTTCTTTTCATTTGTAAACATTAAAATGGATTTTTTGTACAAAAGCTATCATAATAGTACATGATTTCAACAGCAATTCAATCAACATATAAACAATGTTCAAAATGAGTAATACAAATCAAATTATATATAAACAGAAAGTATATAAATTTTACGGTATGAAACTCAAATTTCAACATTAAAACCCCCATCCTATGAAAGGTCACATTCATCTCCAGAAATTAATTCAGCGATACACTGCTGACACATGTAATATACCGCACATTATTTTTAGCTTGAAATCAGCCAAAAAATAAAAACATTGAACATGGGCATATTTTGTAGTTCTATATAAAAAGAGTATTAATGAATTAGCTATGTTGGGGGAATCCATGTACATTCCATTCTCCATAATTAAAGGAAATTGTCAATTGCCCCTTCTTAAAATTACACATGAAAGCAAAATCTTTCCTATCACTTACTATTAGCTCAACTTTGTGTCCTCTTCTTCTACCTGCTAAAGTTCTCTTAAAATAGTTCTTGACCACTTTATCTTCATATCCTGACAGCAAGGTATATAATATATTACTTGACCACTTTATCTTCATATCCTGACAGCAAGGTATATAATATATAGTTATATATTATATATATATATATTATATAATATTATATATATATTATATAATTATATATATATATATATATATATATATTATATATTATAATATTATATAATATATAATATATATATTATATATATAATATATATATTAATTTTCTTTTGACGGCGCTGAATTAGGAAATGATTTCGTTCACCGCAGACAAAATCTAATTGAACCAATTTGTTTTCTCCACACTGTAAACAAACCTTTAACTCCGTGGGCGAAATGATGATGGGTTGTATACCAATTTTGTAAGGGGAAGGAAAATGCCATTATACCCAAACACTCCATAAAATGATGATTTTCATGGTTTGCATTGCCTACATGCAATACATCTAGAATATTTAGCAAATTACGAGCGAATGAAGAGTTTGAAAATTTAAAGATTTCAGCAATGCTACGTGTGCAGAAACATGGTGGGTCATGGTGGACATTTTTCCGCAGTAAAAAAAGTTTTCCCATACAGAGGCTTTTGAAACATCGTTCTTCTATGCGTTTTTACTAAACCAATTAGTATACGATGTCCATTTTGTCAACATATGGCAAAGCAAATTTTTCACACCTCTCTAGTGGTTGTTTACAAATTACGTGGCGCATTTTTGGCCATTTTTGACACCCCCTTCTTTACACATACTCAAGTTTGTGAAGGCAACGATTGTTTTGGCTGTTTTCCTTGTTGTCTGGTTTATGTTGTCCCTTCTACAGCGTTCCCTATCAACTATTCTCTCTTTTTATCAACCTGTCGTCCTTCCTTTTTGCTCTCACCCCACGACCATCTTCTCACCCCTTCCCCCACCATTGGCGTCAATCTGACGTTAATTGAGGGGACCATATTCATATCTGCTGTGCCTGGCTAATTTCTTTTGAACACAACTCACTTTCAATAAAAATCATCCTGGCGTAACAGAATATATGAATATAGGTCCTCCCTAATTAACATTAGATTGACAGCGATGCCCAGTCCCTCTGTTCAGTCCCTTTTAGCGGGATTCAAAACATCGATTTACCACTTAGAAGACAGTCGTCTTCGCCTCTAGACCACAAGTTCTTGTACTGGATAGCCATGGTTATTTAGTTTACTTTACCCTTTTACGAAGTTCATAATAAAAAATGGTTTTGGCAGGATTCGAAACATCGATTTACCACTTAAAAGACAGCCTGCTGAAGACATGCTGAACGGCCATGGATATTTAATTTACTTTATTCTTTTCACAAAGTTCATAATGAAAAATGTCATGGCAGGATTCGAACCATCGATATAATACTTGGGAGACGATTGTCTTCGCCACTAGGATGCAAAATTTTGTGATGAATGCTTATGGTTATTTAATTTACTTTATCCTTTTCACGAAGTTCATTATGAAAAACGGTTATGCTAGGATTCGAACCATCGATTTAAAACTATGGAGACCATCGTCTTTGCCACTAGCTGCAAGGTCTTGTGCTGGATGACCATCGTTATTTAGTTTACTTTATCCTTTCACGAAGTTCATAATAAAATATTTTTGGAAGATTCAAAACATCGATTTACCACTTTAGAGACAGTTGTCTTAGCCATTAGACTGCAAGGGCTTGTGCTAAGCGGCGATGGTTACTTAATTTGTTTTATTCTTTTCACGAAGTTCATAATAAAAAAGGTCATGGGAGGATTCGAACCATCGATTTACTACTTGGGAGACGATTGTCTTCGCCACTAGACTGCATGATCTTGCCTGAACGGTTATGGTTATTTTAATTATTTATCCTTT
>NW_021163905.1:5000-19241 GCF_004324835.1 Dendronephthya gigantea | reverse complement strand
CAAAATCGAGCCTTTAGAAGATTTTTGCCGATTTTTTATATAAACATACCGGATGATATGAATTATCGCATCACCGGCAATAATATTTCACAATAATAAAAATATGGAAAACAAATTCGGGCAAAAAGCCGAAATTCTGACCTAGTTCCGATTCGAGCTTGTCTTAAGCACGTGCTTACCAACGATTATCGCTTAGCACTTATGAAATGCTATTTCTTCGATTCTTTTGCACATCCTAGCCCAAGAATTACTTAAAATTACAACAGATTGACAACATGTAAAATTGGGACATTTCGAAGACAACAGAGTACCAAAAAGATGAAAGATATGGAATTTCTAAAATATATCTTGCTATGGGAGTAATTTGAGATAACAAAGCAAAGTATTATTTTGATTATTGTTTTACTTATAAAAAAATGCAGGTTATAACTATATGCTGGTTGGAATATACTATTCAAATAATCATTTCAACTGCTATTGTTTAGTGGTATTCCGGGGTCTTTAGCCCAAATATTTCTGAGATATTTAATGTCTTGCTTCTGTGCAACATTTTTCAGGAGTAATAGCCTATTTTGCTGTACAGTTCCATTTATCATACACTGGTGTTATATAAAATATAATTTTTTTATTCTCCCTTTCCTATTATGTAATTGCAGAACGAATATTCAATATATTAGTGTACCACATAAAAACTCATTATGACAATCGTAGCGGACGTCTATTGCATCGGAGATACGAATTGTGGTAAGCCAAATTCAATGTTATTTCTCGCGATTTTTCCATGATGTCTTACATTGTGGTTTTTTAAACATTCTTCAATGTTTCCTCAGTCTGCGAGCTGAGAACTAGGCCTTGGCTTAATTCAAGTTGAAAAACCGGTTTAACCTTTGCAGTCATCTTGAAATTTTAGCCCATTTGCGTTTAAAACGTTAGCATAAAAAAAGTATTTATAAATTTTCGACCTGTATTTTTACAAACTTTAATTTTTTGTGTGTTCTCGTTTTTTTTCAACTTGAATTACACTTTGACTTTACCCCGCGGATGCTTGACAAGCACACGTCGTTTGTTTTTTTTTTGACCAATCAGATTCGTTCTTCAAACCGCATTTTATATCTCGCATGGTTCCACGATATTTTTCGGCAAATAGGCAAAAGTTTTGTACATTTTTTGTGCATTTTCATTTGCTTTTTAAAATATTTTTAATGGAAATTTTATTGTTCGAGTATCTAAAATGTATTTGTGATAATTTATTTGATAATTTCTCGTTGTTTTGATATGAAATTTTGCGAGTGAAATTCGTATGTATGTTTATATTATTACAAGAGTTTCCATCCTTCTCAATAACTATATATTTATATGCTTCGCGATCACTGACGTTACTGAACTTGCAACCGTAACTGGACTATTTACTTTTTCTTTCAACAATATTTATTGGGGTTCCTATGCTCAGTGGTCATAATATTAGACCAATTAGACTGGCGTACACGCGCGAGGCGCAAGCGCCGCGAGAAGGAAAACATGTCTGGGCAAGGGCTGCCTATATGTATAAACCTAAATGGACCAATTACCGTAAAATCGTTGTGTGTGTGCCCGAATTAAAGCAGGGACTTTTGCCTGGTCCGTTAACTTACCTGTTGATATAACGTGCGCGGATTGCGAGAAACGGAAGAAATATTGGTCACAAATAAAACTAATGTTCTTCCAAGGCCAGTTTTAACCAGTAATTCTGAGGTTACAACTAATATTTGAAGTTTGTGCTTAATATTACCTTCAAACGCAGATTTTAGCCTTGTAATTTGTAATAAAAGGATCTGTAATTTGTGCTTCATACAGATACCTTTCATACAGAGTTTAGCCTTATTCTAGACAAACAGTGCAGGCGAGTGTGAGGTGATTTCAGCACCTCTCTGGTTATAGAAGTGCAGTTGTTGAACGACTCCTGCACAATGGAGCGTCAAGAAGATGGTTGCTTGGCAATGGGTTGATCACGGTTACAGTCAACAACCGGGAAACTTCGAACATGTCATGCGCATATTGTTCGGCAGGAAAAGTGTTTGTGGGAGATGATTCACTGCAGAAGGGCACGGAGCCTGAGGTTTTAAAAGTTGAGCTTAAGAGAAACAAAAACAAGGCCTCAATTAGTCAGGTAAGGAAAATGCTTTGAGTATCATTGTTTAAATTCGCATACGCTGTTTGCCCAGCGTATTCATGCTTAAACAACAAAATATATTTGCAAGAGCGACCAAGTTTTAATATTCTTCTAGTGAAAGCTCTTAGTAACGTATTTGACATTTCCAGGCTTGTTCAACTGATAGCAAAGCTCGTGCAAATGATTCTAGCCAGGTGTCAAACACAAAATTCGATACGAAAGCAACTGACCTTCTTACCCGCGATTTAAAGGCCACTGGTACCGTAGGCTCAGTACAGAAATCTTGTGACTCAAGCAATGGGTGCAGTTGCGTTGGTAAAGGATGGGTTCAGATTGTGGTTCGAAGACCAACCAGAGATACTTCGTGGATTTTGAGACTACAAAGTCGGCCGAAACTCGATGAAACACAAACTTCACTACCAGCGATGGGAAAGACAGGGATTTATGAAAGTTTAATTTGAAAACAATCCTTTGGTAAGCCCATTTATTTTCTCAAACCTTCCCAACCTTCAATTGTGCCAGGCGTCACTAGAGTTGTCGATGGGGAAAACTTTGTTGAAGTTTGCAAGTCAAAAGGCAAGCCGATTCTATCGCTACAAAAATTTTTAGAGTTTGCGTTTTTATTCTAAAATCCATTTTACTTCACATATTTCTTTAGTTGTTCAGTTATATTGACAAGCAATTGCTTTTGACTTTCAGGAGCGATTTTTACTATATCGACAATGGCTTGATTGGTGAAGGTGGATTTGGTGGAGTATTCAAGGGTGATGCCATAAAAAGAACTAAAAAAACACCGGTAATTCTCACACAATGTCTCTGCTTCAAAAAACAAGCATTTTCCTTGGCATTATTGGCCATATTGCCCTGCTTCTGGATGAATTAAGATTCCAAAAATCTTATTAGGTTGCCAGCCGTTGCGTTGATTTTTCAGGAAAACCATCTGGTTTTTCATTACCAAGAGATCGATTTTGCAATTTTTACATTTGAGACAAAGGGATTAAGGTAAACATTGACATTTCGTTGCCGTTAATATTAAAAGTGTTCAAATTTCTGGCACAATGGCACTCAATAAGTACTTTATTGGTGCCAGGCGAAGAAAGTCAGCATAATGTTCCTTTATCCTTGAGTTATTATTGTCTTGATGATGACACTAATAATGCTGTCATTGCTGTGGCTATATTGCTAGCCTTGTTAATTCATTATTTTTGTCCTTTTAGATTAGAACAGAATTTTGCAACATTGCATGGGGAAAGACATGAGGGGACTCAATAAATAAATGAGAGACCAATGGTAACTGAGGAAATCTGATAATTAGGAAGTTTTAGATCAAAGAGGACATTATATTATAATAATGATTAGCCTAAATCTAGTTTTTCCATGAATACATACCATATTTTATGTGGTACTATCTGTAAAAGATACATGTATTCATATCATGCTAAATATATGTTCTTATGCCAGCCCATTGTTCTTTATGGATGACTCTGACATGGTATCAAAAGTCAAAAACTGTTCATCACCTGGACTATTGGCAGCCGGATGACTTAAAGAGATAAGCTCTGTTGAACATTTTGATTGCATAAAAAAACGGTAGTAATATAATTTTATATATTGTAACATTATTATTGCTTCAACATGCTTGCTTGTAACTCATCCATGCTATGAAAATTGTTATCCATACCTATAAATTTTGCTATATGGTACAACTTATTTGTATATACTTGCTGTTTTGTAATCACCTATATAGGTATTTATATGCATATGTTTCTTTTGACTCTTTAGTGTGACGGCATGCTTAACTTAATAGTACATTTTTTAAATGTTTGTAAATAATACCTATAGATAATGAAATGTAGTGAAATCATGTAAGCCAACATTTTTTGTCGTGTTTGTTTTGTAATACAGATATGAAACTGAAGCCAAATCGAGTCACACGTTTTTTTGCCCAATGTGCGCATGACGTAACTTGCTTGGCAAGTGTCATGTTGAAATTTAAAGTGCTTATAAACCCAAAATGGGTTTTTGGTGATTCAGATAGAGCATAAAAAGTTGGTTAGTAACTTCTAGATTAGTTTTTGCGTTAAAATTTTAATTTTGGAGATATTGGGCGGCAAAGTCAATTTTTTTAAAAAAAAGTAGCGCGCAATGGGGGACTGGGAACCAGGAACACGTCCATTTACTTTACTATGAAACATTTTCTAGTAAACAAATTGGAAATATCTGGCCATTTTTAAATAAAAGTTCTTGAAATGTCGAGCTCTAGTTCATTTTCGAGTGTGAATAGCAATACTGCTACCATTATGCCATATGAAATGGAAGACGAGCGTAAAGAAAGCGAGAAATGCGACGCAGAATTCGATCCTGATATTCCGGAGGACAGCCAAATGGATGACAACACAGACCCCGAGGCCTACTTTGACGAACCTATCGCGGATAATGTTTGGCTAGAAAATTATAACAGAGCGCGGGAAGAAAATAACCAAACAATGGCAGAACTAGAACTCCGCTGGAATGGAAGAAAAACTTTAACTTCCTGGTAATTGCGTATTATGTCATTGTGATTTATCGCAATATTCCAGTAGCACGTGGTATAAAAATTGTATTAAAATTTGCTTTGTCTTGTTCAACTGAAGTTGTATATTTTTTCGTTAGGTGCAGTTGTGGTAACTGTAGCATTGAAATGCTGCAAAATGCTAAAGAGTGTCGTTGTTGCCACGAAATCGAGGGTTGCGCAAAATTTATTGATGACTTTTCTGAGGAGTCAAGTGAGGAACAGAAATTGACTTGTATAGTTAATCATCCTGGTTTTCCAGCTGTTTGCTTAAACAGATGGTCGTTGGAGCTTGCTGCTGACAATTTCAAAACCCGTCAGGGTCATAGATATAAGCAAAGTGGCTCAAAACAAAGGTATGTTTATTCAATAATAACAGACACAACGTGGCCTTTGTCATCATTGTCGTGTTTATAATATTATTATCATCTTAATGCAGCCTGTGAAGGGGCATCTGAAACTGAAAGAATTGAGTTATACCAAACACACCCTGGGGTAGTTGCATAAACTTGGATGCCCCTGGGAAGAATTGAAAAAGCTGGTTTATGATAATTGCAGTAAAACTGTATCATTACATAGATTGTTAAATTCTGACAGGCTTACTCTTAGTTGCCCTGTTGTGACTGCCATTTGCTATTGCACAATGCATTACTGTTCATCAGGCTCAAATAAAAGGAATGATTTTGGTTTGTAATCCCTTAGATTTCTGAGAGTTGTTGCCTATCGACAATTTACTCGCATGGTGCATGGCCGATTAAGGGACAAAAGAATTCCATTGCCTTCTTGTGCATACAATGCTATACGTTTAACACATAAACCCATGGATGGTGCATTCACTGGCTATGAAGAACTGGAGACAGATGAAGAAAGCGAATAATATTGCTTTGGTTCAAATGTAAATTGTGTAAAAATGTATGAACAAATGCAAATAAAAATATTGTTAATCTTTTTTATTTTTTGGACAGTCAACAACATTTTTGTGACCTTTCATTGGCTGCTTGCACAGCCTACATTTTGGTGCATTTCTTTGTTTTAAAGCATGACTTTGGGTTCCAACTTCAACAGTGGGAACTAAAAAGAGGAGTGGGATAAAATTTAGAAATGGTAAACCATCATTGTACCTATATTGTTATCTGATCTTAAGTGTAAATGCATCAACAACTTCTAAAATACCTGGGTTTGTTGGAGGAACATCAGAAAGTTGCATTGCATCCCTTGTTTTCTTTTTTGTATTGCTTCTTCTCTTGACTGCTTACTTAGCATGGTATTCATGGGTGGTGTGTTTTTTCGTTTAGGTCATCTATTGCATCTTCCAGTTTTTTATTCGCAATAGCCTCTAACATGGTTTGATATATTTTATCCACATAATCTATATATATATATATATATATTATATATATATATATATATATATATTATATATATATATTAAAGTGCCTTCTACATGAATCCTTGGTTTGTAATTATCCAATCAACCTACCAAAGTTTTGCTTTACTGGAACTTTTCTGACAACTGCTTCCCCATTCATGAACTTGGGATAAACAACATTGTATTGTTCAACACCATTTTTCAATCTTGCTTCCCGAGACAGATTCTGATTAAAGTGCATGACTGCTAATGCATGTCTGCAAAAAATGACACTGCTTTATAAGTGATACTTTTAGCACTCATGTGGCAAAGGGTGGCCTCCTGGAAATTTATTTTCCCATCATTTAGGTAAATGTCACATCTTGTTTCAAACTCTTATTTTGGTGATATCAATAAATTGCTAGAACAAAAGTAAGCATTTAAACTGTACATCATTACACTATCTTTTGAATGCATACAGTAATTACCTGCAAAACATTCCTCTGTAGGTATAGCCTATCATCTTGGGAGAGAATTGGTTCAGCACAGAATGGAATCCTTCTAGGCAACTTGTTTGGTCCATTGGAGATGCATGCTTTATTCCTTTTATCAGCCTTTTGTTAGTAAGAGATGACTGCATTTTCTCATAGGCAACTGAATCTAAGAATATGTCACAACATAAACAGATTGTACATAAATACTACCATAATATTGACACACATGCATATCACCATATTATGATGATAAAATAGTATTGCATGCACTTCAACAAACCTTTATCTAACCATTTCCGTGGCTCAATTGTCTCTTTATGCCCACATTTGTTGAACAACGGATTCTCAAGATTTTTGTGCTCATTAACCACATGACTTAAAAATGATGAGAACTTAGCCCAAATAACTTCACCATTCCCATCATGTGTAGTTCTTGCACTCCAGTATAAATGGTTAGTACAAGGCTTTATCCATTCAGCAACTGCTTCACACCCACTCACTTTTGCAACTTTTGTGAGTACTTTTGAACTAAGGAAACTCTTGGACTAAGGAAACTAAGGAAACTAAGGAAACTAAGGAAACTCTTGGAACTAGTGTAAATTAGTTTGGAGAAAAGTTTGTATGTATTGGGCCAGATTGTCAAAACTAAAATGGTGGCAGTAAAAAAGTTCGGATTACAACAAGACTTGTTAATTTACACATGAGTGCAGATTTCCTGTCAAATAATGATTTGCAAAAATTAGAGAACAGTTGACCTGCATTTTCTTACCTATGTGAAGGCACATTAATGTCTTCATCAGTATCAGTATCTGCTGTATCTGTCTCTGTCTCAATTTCTGCATCTTCATACATATCATCAGAAGGCCCCTCTGTCTCATCTTCAGATTTGTGATCTTCCTCATCATTGCTCTCAACTTCCTCATCATCATCACTACTTACACCTATTGTAAATTATTACAGAAACATATAAGTGTGGTATACTTACAAAAGGCATTATTGTATCACCGACACTCTATACCATTTACAGTACATTATATATGCTTTACGTTATTCTTGTTTCCTTGTGACACAACTATAAGGATGTTATTGCAACAACACCTTATGTAATATAAATGTTTACCTGTTGCACCCTAAGAATATCCAATTCTTTTCTCACACCTGCCAGCTTTTGTTTTGATGTTTCCCAACAGTTACGGATTCGCTTGTTTTCCTTCTTTAACAAATCACAATTTCTGCACTTGTGTGGTGACTGTGGTGATGCCCCAATCTAGTACAGCAAAGGTTAATTAACACACTCTTGTGTTTGCTTTATACATGTGTGCCTGAACACCACCATAACCTATATATATATATATATATATATATAGCTAGAAGCCTTACCATTGATTCGTGTTCCATAACATCCGTCGGGAAGACAACACTTTCCGTCGTAGCTTTCAATTCATCAGTTACGCCAGAAATTTTTGACGAAGTTGTTGGCGATTCTGTTATAGTCTCGAATTTGTCGAATGCAAAACATTTTTAAGTGTTTAAAAATATTCAAATTGTGCGCATTTATTAAATATATGCACGAATATAAAGAGCGCATTGGCACAGTTATGATTTAATATCCCTTAGCTTACCTCTCTTCGCTTCATGCGTTTTGTGCGTTCACTTTCTGTGCTGCCCAAAATTTGATTTGCTTGCAATGTAGGGTACACAGAAACTCCCAACTCATCCCTTTTTAGTCTAGGGGTCTTATACTTTGAAACTGTAGCAGAACCGTACTCGAAACAGTCGTTCGTGAAGTGCTTTGAGCAAACAACTGATGAGGGTGTTGGCGTCCATTTGTCTCTTCTGCGTCGAATGAAGTTCACCCATATTCGCCTTCGTTTCGCTGCTACGGTCGCGTTTTCGTTCCAAAAAGGTATCTGGTATAGAAAAATACCATTCTCCGCGTCTGCCGTGTTAGAACACCCAAAAACAACGCAACGTTCGGGCATTTTAAGCAGAAAACTCTCAAGATATACAGTCTCGCAATACAAAAGTGTGATTGCTGTAGAAGATGAGTTCCTGGGATCCAGGCTCTTTGGTGATATTTGCGTCGCGCTACTTTTTTTTGAAAAATGGTCAAATTTTGCTGTTTGAGCCATCGTAACTCCGAAATTAAAATTTTAACGCAAAAACTAATCTAGAAGTTACTAACCAACTTTTTATGCTCTATCTGAATCACAAAAAACCCATTTTGGGTTTATAAGCACTTTAATAAGTAGATCGATAGAAAATCGAATTATTGACAAACAAATGCTGATTTAAACAAAACCTTTAAGGCGATGTCTATTTTTTGTTATTTTAACCTACACATCAGTTTTTAATTACATCGTCTTATTTAACACCCGAAGTTTGTGTGGTTTAGTTTTTGCACTTTTGGCGCTAGCATTGGAGCGACTAAATAGCATAAGCTATATAATCATACGAAGTATACAAAATGCGACTTGAAAATATTTATTTCTACATATGCTGTGACAGGAAAATCTATGTACAAGAATGTATAAAATGTCTAGTGTACTTAACGTCCTTCAAAAGTTTTTGTCCTAAGGCTTGCCGACCAGAGCAGTTTCCATTTGCCACACCAGCAATGTACTCCATGTTTAGTGGATAAAATAAGGTTGAGTGCTCTTCGATAGGATAACATTTGCCCTCCACCGCAATCATCAAAGTTTGAACGTCTGAAATGTCTTCTGAATCATTATCCTGATCTATGGAATCAACAACCTTTAATAAGAAACCAATGTTTTTTAGAAGGACTTTAAAAGTATTTAAAAAACAAAGTCAGCCCACAAAGGTTCTTACACTTACTGAACAAATCTTAAAAAAGAGAGACTGAGATTCTCCTACATTCTTCTTCAATAATTCCTTCAAAATCTAAGCAACTGTGCTCTGGATGTCTGTTAAAAAAATTGTTTATCAAGATAGATTATGTTAGATTATAAATAGGCATATTTCATGTAGCAATAGCCTTGCTATAATACTATAATTTTGCCATTGGTTTGGGCAAATTATTATTAATTGCATGACTTACCTGATTTCCCAGTAATTGCTCTCTCCACTCTGTTTATAAGAACAAATGTAGTTTCTTGTTACATTTCTTGGCATAGTCCAAAATATTTTTCTCAATCAATGGATTGAAATTTGCCAATAATATCATGGATTAACTTGTGGTTTACTCTTTAAAATTCTGCTTTTACCTGAAAAAGAATTAATAGAGTTTGCTAGATACATTGTGAAAGAAAATTCCTCTACTGGTAATTTAAAACCCATACTCTGTCAATTAACTAAAATATCAATGAGAATTTTATACAAAATATGGCAGGTAACTAAAAAGTAGCGAAGTAGCACACATGGGTATTATGTCGAACAAAGAAATTTGGCAGTCAATTATCAGCTTGGATAGTTTGTCAACAAGAATTATAGTACCTTATATCAATATTAAAGCTGTAAACTAAAAGCAAACTTACCTCTGTAACAAGCTAAAGTGCAGGATTTTTTCTTAAATTGTTTCTACCCCAGGCATTCTTATGCTCCATGAACCCTGTATCAGAAAAAATATATTTTTGATATGTTTAACAAGTCAGATCCATTTCTTAAAGTATCATAGAGGTGGTAAACATAAATAATCGTAAAGATTATGTACATCAACAAGGTTATCACTTACTCTTCCACCACAATTGAGTCAGCAAGGAAGGGATATTTCCAAATTATCATAGGTGAAATATTTGTTTTTCTTCCATGGTTTGATAAATTAATTTTATACGCCTGATTGTTGACAGTAAATATCCCTCATTCCCTTGTGAACCAATGTTACGTAAATGCATCCACTGACCGAAATATAATAATGAGTAAGAGTCAGAGTGGACGCATAATCGACATATTTGGGGATATAGTGTCGCGGCAACCAACCGTACAACGAGAGAAAGGCGAAATTTTAATTTGAAATTTCAAACATCGTCTCGCTTTGCCTTTTTTGGATTTATTAACAATCGTTTTTAGTTTTTTACGAATTTTAAGACAGTGTAAACTGAAAAGAGAGTAAATAATATACTTTATTAGAGATTTATAGAAAATTTCGTATTCATTGCAATAGAACTGTAAAACCATAGAACCGTAGAACAATGGAACCGTAGAATCCTGGAACTGTAGAACCCTGGAACCGTAGAACCATAGAACCATGGAACCATATAACCGTAGAACCGTAGAACCGTAGAACCGTAGAACCATAGAACCATAGAACCGTAGAACCATCAAACAATAAAACCATAAAACCGTAGAACCGTAGAACAATTTAATGGTAGCTATATTATTGCCGTATAATTATGCATTACATATTTATTTAATTATTACAATATATTTCGTTACTCGTAACACGGCCTTATAACCCTCATTAGTGATCTGCCACATAATATTTCATCAGTCCTTTCATCACGCGCCCGACGTCAAAGTTCACGAATCGGGTATGCGCCAAAGATCATAACGGAATTGCAATCGAATGTTTTCGATTTTGAGTAAGTGTAATAGTTCTGGATACTTTTGTACTTTCACACTCAAGTACTGCTCTGGTATATTAAATAATACCAGGTAATTGTAATATTTTTGTTATTACAAATTACAAGTTTTCTAACCGAGTATGTGACTTTAATACCTGAGTGTCAATGTTTGTCAAAGTCATTTAGATGTAAATTTTGATTAAGATGTCTTTTGCAACCTGGGCTTATCTGACGTGATATGTATCCTGACTTCCTATCTTCCACCATATTGATACAATATAATTGCTGCATGATCCTGGGTTTCAAATTGGAATTTGCTTGCAAATGCCTAACATATATAATAGCTCTTTGTTATGATAAACAACTATTAGAAAGTTTTGGCAAAATGTCAAGAATTCAGACCAACTCCAAAATAGAGGTTCTTTTGCTGATTTTCCTAACAAATGATGTTGAAATCAATCCTATGTCCTTTTAGGATTTTATTATCATTTCCATAATTTCATGCAAATTATTGTATGTAGGATTTCAACACCTGACAACTATCATTCTGTCTTTTATATATTTTGGCAACTGGAATATAACTGCAGCCATAAAGTTCTCAATCTAGTTTTGTCATTGCACATGTGAATGGTTGGTAACCACATGGAGTAAGTTATTAACTGACAAATTTTCAAAAATATTTTATTGGGCTTTCAAAGATTTTCTAAACATCTTGCCAAGCTTGAAGGCACCAACAGAAGTTATCATTGGTGGGAGAAAAGGTCAGTTGTCAATCTTGAGATAAAATAAAACTGACAACTGCTGGTAATTTGTAAAAAAACTGTTTTTGTTTTATAGACAAAGCAGGCAAAAGACTCAGAATATTACAATTTCTACTGAGCGCAGAGAAGACCTTATCACAGAGGCTTTAGTAAGGAAGTGTAATTTTTATTATTTCGTACCTTTGTTTTACTGTATTGTACAATCTGTCAATTAACCACTGATTATTATATTTTAAAAGTTCTACAAAGACTTTGCTGGTCATAAAAGTGGAAGTGATATGGTATGTTCGGGTTAATTATACCTCATTCCCTAAAATGAAACTATTCGCAATAAATTCAAAATCGTAATTCATCATAGTATCAATGCCCCCCCTCCCCTCTGTCTTCAAAAAGTTAGGTCCATATTCCTTTTCTAATTTAATAAGTGGGTTCTTAGTAAAGTGATAAGCTAACTGAAGCTAACGTTTCGAAACTATTTCAACATCAACATATGCCATATTTTTGTGTAGAAGTTTAGTGGTTATAAATTACATTGCAGTGAACGAAAGGTTGCACTCATGTTAGAGGTACCACGGCGGGCACTGGCTGGAATAAATTCGCTCACGTAGATCGTGTCGGTCGCGACCCGCAATTTTTGGGAAACTGGGTTCGAGTTTTTTTAATACGGAAAAACAAGGAATTTCGATTTTATCTCCACTTTTACGCCTTCCCATAAGGCCTCTTTTTACTGTTCAGAAAATTGAGTCGATGAGCGAAGTAGAGCTGATCAAAATCTCCCGTTTGATACCAAATATGCAGAGAAAAGATTTAATTTGACCTACTTTTTACGTGCAAGTAGATACCCTATTTTGAAGAATTGTTTTGGTATTCACATTGAGTACACACAATGGTATGTTTGGCTTCATTAAACTTTGGGCAGCTACGTTGTTGTGCTTGTTCTTTGGCAAATACTTAACGCTTAGGTATTGTTCTTCGATCGTATTTTTTTGTTTGGCAAGAAAGCGCTTATTTTCCTTGTATTTTGATGGATTTTATCATGTTTCTAGCATGGCTGCCTCAAGTGGTGTAAGGAAGAGGCGATACAACAGATTTCCTGTTGGGAAATATATGGTCTTGCAGAAGGAGAAATGGGACAATGTTTTAAAAGAAACAAAAGCTATTCAGGAAACAGATGTGCAATTAGCTCAGAAAGAGAAGGAACTTTGTTCAAAACGTGAGAGAATGAGACGAATAGATGCAAAATTTAGTGTATTTTTTTAAAAAATTGAGTTATATAAATATTAATTTGATTGTGCTTTGAATGTAGACCTGAGCAGCATGTTTCACGGACTGGTACTCTACTACACAGCCAGAAACGCCACAGACTTGTTGCAAGTTGTCAGTTTTACCGGCTTGTTTCAAGTTATCAACCGGTTGCAAAAAGCTGGTTAATTTCAACAAGTTGCGACAAGCCTGTGAAAATCAGTCTTGTTGCAACTTGTCATAATTAGCAGTCTTGATGCAACTTGTCAATCCCAAGCTTGACAAGTCTGATTGAACAACTTGCAGCAAGTCTGTTGTAACTTCTAACAGGTTTGTTGACAACTTGCATCAGGTCTGATGAGAACAACTTGCATCAAGTCTGTTGACGACTTGCAGCAAGTCTGTTGACAACTTGTAACAGCCCTGTCTGAACAAGCTGATGCAAGCCATGCGAACACATCAGATATCAGTTTGATACAACAAGTTGCAACAGGCCTGCAGCAGACTTGTTGCAACTTGGGTGTTTTTGGCTGTGTATATTATATTGGCTTTTGTATTTTTTTTCCTGCTGCACACATTCTAAATAAAATTCATAATTGCCTTCAGATTGAAAACCTTGATAAATATATTGAGGAAGGGGGTGATGTTATCAGTGAAGTGAATAGAGCAGGTAGAGCAGGTCATGGTAGTTCAGAGCCACCTAGGAAGAAAAGATTTATTTCGGAGAGATCAACCTCAATAAGAATGAGAAACCGCACTCAGTTTGGTGCAAATAGTACAGTTAGTCTAGCTACTTCAAGAAGGAGGAGTTCAGAGACATTTGAGGCAGCATGTCAGATTCATGGGGCTACTAATCACTCAAATTTACCAGGCCAAGTTGGTCTGTGTGACACAGCAATAACAAAATGTTCTGAAAAACTTTTAGTTAATGTTTTTTCAACAAATGTTAAAACAGTTAAAAGAGTAATTCCTAAGATATTACAGAAAGGTATAAATGATTATGAAAAGTCAAATGATAACATGACAAGAAGTATCGCTGTGTATTATAGTGGCGGTATAATGGGTAAAAGGAAGTATCGTAATGTTTATAGGGCAAGTAGTTACAAAAAGAGTAATGAAGCAAAGTCTCTTCGTATAAAAATCAATAACTGCCCTATTCCGAGACTGTTGCCT
>NW_021163904.1:0-19267 GCF_004324835.1 Dendronephthya gigantea | reverse complement strand
AAAATCAAACTGCACAACTTGCGATCTGATTATGCAAACAGCCTTTCTGCAAAATTAATGATAGTTATACAGAACTCTTATATTCTCGTAAATATATTTTGAAAGAAGAGAATGAATATTTGCATATTATTGGTGGTTAATTAATGACCTCAGACTCGTCTTGCTGATGTGACCCGCGTTGTCACCAATATTTCAAATATCATTACATAATATTATTACATTGAAAATATGAATAGGTTAAAATGCTACGTTCAAAATATCTTACATGAGTATACTACTTTGTATTTTAAATATCAGTGTGAAAATTTTATTCGAAGACAACGTAATGCTTCTTTCCGCAATAACTTTGCGCCAATAGAACAAGATGGAATTAAGAACTGATAGTGAGAAAATGAGTGTCGTACTCCAAGAACTTAAAATGATTGCTTTAAACGTTGCTTTTGGCGTCAAGCTAACCTCAATGGCAGAAAGGCAGATAGCAACTGAATGTACAAAAAAACAAAAAAGCATGTTTAGCATCGCGTATTCCTTGCAGAAAAGCCTTTCGACGTTTAATGTTTGCACGACCAGTGATAACGTCAATCCTACGTCTGTTATATACTGCCAAAAAAATTCTTGTATGCATAAAAACCATTGCTAGCATAGTTAGTGTTATAAATACGGTTTGTATTACTTTCACTGTTCCTTGATCGATGAAATATATAAAAAAGTAGGCTCGTAACGAATGGACAAACCAAAGGATTAAAACGATTTTGAAAATACGTCTATTCGTTACTTTTTCCCTATGAAAAACTGGATGTATGACTGACAAATATATTTCAAAATTTAGAGCCAAAAATGTGACAACTGATGCAGACACAAGTATTTCAATTGCTAGGTTGCTCATCATGACATTAAAACATCTTTCATTTCCACGTATTTCCCTGCTCAGATGTAGCAAAAACAGCGGTTCTGCAATGAGTCCAGCTGCTAAGTCGTTTGAAGATAAAACCATTACAACGAAAAACGAAGTTTTCCGTTTTAACTGCGGCGATTTCCAAAACGCATGGATAGCTAGATAGTTGAGAACTATTATCAAGAGCGTTTGTATGAAATTGTAAGTTAAACAGACGACATGGTTGATATAGCATGGCCGGCAATGAAAGCCAGTGACAAGTAACAACTTTAAATTCTCCCAAACGCAATATTCCAAATATTTTTCAAATTCTGCAGTTGGTGTTGTAGACGTTTCGTTTCGCGTCATGTTTCTTCATTTCAAGAGCTCTATAATTGCTTAAACTGACTTTTGATAGCCTGGAATAATTTTTGTTTTATTTGGCCTATCATCTAAGACTAAGTGCCAGATGGTTAAATAGAAAAATGAGATAAAGACGTAATGACTCTTGGCAAATATGACAATATTGATATGGAAATGCCATCTATACATGTCTCTCCGGCTGTCTTTGAAACATCACTACTTCTATAATATGGATTTCACGTATTCCCATAACATCAAGCTTTTACGTTTTAAAGATTGGCTGTATATTGATGGGTCTAATATAATTAATCAAAAGATATTACTAGTTTTTCCTCAAGTCCCAAATTTGCATTTCAAAAAAAATGTGTACTTTTGAGATTACAAACTCGTCCACGTGACTTGAGGTAGCCGCCATCATGTCGCGCCATGTGTTCACATTCTTATCAGTAAAATTTGTGAAAATGTGATATTCTGTTTTCATCGTAATGCCGGCCTGCCGTCATGACAGACCAGGCTTTCAGGAGAAGGAAAAGATAAACAGATATGCAAAATACGATATTTTTTTAACTCCAAACGACGATGCAAAGGCTATTTTTTATCTATCATCAGTTCTATCCTATCAGTTCGAACTAAGTGCCCAGGAAACAAACGTTTTGCGCTACGTTTCACTACCATGTGATTGAGGTCGTCGCCAAATGTCGTCATGCACATGCACAATGCAACAACGAACACATAGCCTCATTAAACTAACGATCTGTTCGTCAAATAATTATAGACTAAACGTTGAAATTGATTATTTTTCATATCATGTTTGACCTCATTCAGTAATTAATAAGTCGCACCGTGTCACGTTCAACAAACGAGTTAACTTTTGATTAGTTTAATTCCCTCATCACGATATTTTCATGAGCATTTTTGGGCGGGGCTTCGAAATAAAAATTATGTATAGCTCTTTATATCCACGAACTTTTACTACCTCCAGCATTCTGTTTATATGAAGTGTAAATGCATGGTATACTTAATTCGGTATAGTGTTGATACTGTTAAAGGTGGATAAAATTCATCATCGAATATTAAAAATGTCAATTACTGACACTTATCATGACCAACTTTGGCAAGACGAACTCTGGGGGATTCTAGTAATAGCTATAGTTGTCTTAAGAAGGGCCTGGAGGTGAACTGCATCAGTCACATCACGTTGCTCACATCACTAATAATTAATTTTAATTATAAGAACGGCGGCTCTTATTTTTGGAGGCTTACTATTTTCTAGTGTTCGACAGACAAGACGAAGGACAGCATTACCATTTTGCGGCGAATTCCGAAGCTGAGTATAACGACTGGAATAAACATATAAAAAATGCAAGGTTAGTGTTAAGGCTATATGCGATTTTGTCTTTTGATGGATGTAAACGAGTGATAAGTTACTGATGTTCAAATAAGAGCTTTTATACACCAGAACATTCGTAACTAATTACTCGTTCACATCTATCAAAAGAAGAAAATCACACAAAATCGCAGCAAAAATCGCAAGTGTAAACGAGCCTTTAAGTTTTCATTGAACCGTAGCTTACATGACTATGCAGTATATATAATGATGATTGATTCTTGCAGCTACGAAAAGCTTAAAGAAAAATTACAAAAACTATGTGAACAGATTACCGAGATGACTGGTGAGGTAAACAATATTATAAACAATATCGTGTTGGGCATGGGCATGAACTGTGGGATGGGAAGTCAAGTCTATCCACAGCTAGTTATTATGCATATATCCGTTGGATTGCAAACTGCCCTTGTTAATTTTAGCACCCGTTACCGCATAACCATCCATTTCGTGATGATAACGACAGCGAGGTAAGCATTTGTTTACGTAAGTATATACCTGTGCCCATCTTTATACTCTGAGGTACCAGGTTAACCACCGGCCTCTTAATGCTTCAACAAGTGAACAACCTGGTCGGCATTATCGATTGATACGCCCGCGCCAGCTCTAGTTGGCGGAAACTTTGCGTCGATGAGAAAACATATAGTGCACATATAGTGGCAGCCTCACGGAGTGGTTGCTTCAGGAAGTTGCTCTCACGTGTTTGCGGCGGAATTTATCACATTTTTTCGTGCAATTTTAGCCTCCAAAACCACCAAAACCGCTTCACAAACCTCCGTTGCTGGAAATAAGCATGGGTAATGTTCATGTAAATTATAACTTTCGAGCATGTATAGAATTTTGAAAAACTCATTCTGAACAATATGTTAAGTAAAGCTAAATATTGTCAATTTATTACACAGCTTGCAATGATCTAAAACCAACTGTGGAGAATAAATATCCAAATGCAGTTATAGTTGTTAGTACTATGACCCCTCCTGGAGCAACTTGGTCCAGACTTGCACAGACTGAAATAATAGAGGTATTACAGCATGATCAGGACCTGTTGAGGCGATTTTTATCCAATACTGTTTTTGTCCAATTTTCCGTGTGCATGTTGGATTTTCTTGTGTTTTAGCAAAAACGTCACCCATATTTCTTGACGACTATAAGCATACCTTCTGGTGGAAATTACAGTGAGGTAACAAGACTAAAACTTGCTGTCTTTGATGTTCGCGACCGAGATAAAGAAGAGGCAAGTAGTTCACTAAATATAGTGTATGTAATTTTTTAACTTCAAACAAATCGTCTTATTGCACAAAACGTCAGGGTTCTTCTTCAAGTGAGATGAATTTTTTAGATGACTCATTTGGGTCAGGCAGTTTGTACAATCAAGGATATATTGGATTCCACGAATCAGAAAATTCAACTTTCTCTTACGTGAGTTCATCATTATGCTTTCCGAGAAGCAGAGAATAAATATTGGATGATATATAAACAAATACTAGTGTACCCTTTATAACATGCATGTTTCTTTTTTCGGACCCTTTACATGTTTCCGCGGTCAACAGTTTCAAAATGTCATGACAATTTCGAAATGTTGTCTGTTTTAGTGGCTTGGACTCTCCAACGGCCTCAGGGACAATAACATTTAGGCTGGAAGGTAAAATAATTTTTATCAAAATAGATCTAAAGATCAAAGATCAAAAGATCAAAGATCTTTCTTTCTTTTAACTGAGAAATCTTTCTAACTAACACAACAAAATGTCATACTATAATGCATGTATTTTAGGTTGAAACTGTTCAAGATACTTTGGTAGGTATATAAGGTTATTGTAATATAGATTGTATTATGCATCCTTGAAAGATTGGTCAAGTATTAATGATTGTATTTTTTTAATCTTTGAAATAAGATTTTTCACCTATTTTCAGGCGGACACTGATGGAACGTTCAGACCAAGATGTGGCTCAATAAACAAGTGCGTAAACGATAATCGTTTGAAGCAGTTGTGTTATAGGGTGCCTTAGGAAGATAGATCAAGGAGAGTGACGCCCGGTTATTATTGGTGTTTTTTTCATCTTCTATATAGACCGAAATTCGACAATATGTTACAAAGATCATTTAGATTTCCTACAATGTAAGTATTGCATGTGGTTTTACTGCAACGAAAGATCGCGTCATCATAATGGGTTGAAAAGTCAATTCGATACTTTTTAGCTTGGGTACAGAGGTGAAGTTTGTGGATATGATGGGCGAAAGCTTTCTGACGTTCAGAATTCCTCAACAATTACTGTAAGTCATGAGTAAATATGATATTTCATTTAGTAAAATGATTAGTTTTCGTCTCGAACTAAAATGTCGTTACCTATAGTTTACCGACTATATAATACGTTAAAATGTTTACCTTTTTGCAAATGCTTAAATACCGCGATATAATTTCAAATTTATAATCTGAATCATATAATATGCGTCGAGATCAAACTTCAGAAATTGATACGAGAAAAAGAAAGTATAGGTAGAAACAGTAAGAAAAAATATACGTATTCGTATTTTATTTCTATTGATGAGGCATGCATGCGCATATTTTTATTGATAATATGTTTAAACCATGCATGCATGCACGGATGTTTCTACAAGTTAATGAGTCATATAGCAAGTTCTTGAGTCGTATATTAGGGTTATTCAGCGGGACTGTTTCCACGACAAAATCAGCTGATTGATCTGTAACTAAAAAATATTTATAATGATTTTAAAATGGATTCAAAAACAGTGCACTTCTTCATTGCAGTCATGGACGCATGAGAATGATTTTTTAGTATTTCAAGGAGTGTATACATATATGTGAATTGGGAAAACGCCATCGTTGCACGAAAAATTTATTACCACAATATAATAGTATCATTTTTATTGTCTTACATTTTGTGGTCTGGACGTGCTTCGAGGTCGTCTTGATGTAAAACTCAATGGTCGCCTGGTAGTGCGATATTGCCTGATACGTCGGGTTGTACGGAAGACAAAACGCGTTGTTTGTCGTGGTGGTGTTGGTGTTTTTCTGTTGGTGTTTGTTGAACGGTCAGGAAGACCGCTGATGGTGTTGCCTTTATTCGCCTTGTTTCGTTGAAGAAATCTGTGCTCTAGCAGCTGTTGATTTTGAAATGAGGCTAACATCAATTCTGGGTGTTGGTGTCACTCGCCATGGTCCAAAATCTGCTCGGTACACATCTCCTATTCTTAAAAATTTGTTTTCTGATGGCTCGTCACCTTCGTTTTCTGATGATATATCGATTAGTTTGTTATCTGATGCTATTTCAGCTTCGTCTTCGAAAACATCATAATTCTCACCATATGTACATGGCAGCAAGAAAATTAGCAATAACGCGAACAGAATACTTTTCGAGTGAATCTTGTGGTATAATGCCATTGCCTTAATCCCCTGCCGAGCAGCTGGTATTACAACTATACATGCACTATTTCAACTTTTATATGAGATTTCGCCCTTCGGGCCATGATTGTCAACGCCCATGATACCTATTTCATTACAAAGATGCTTTAGGTTACCGTCTTCCTTTTTCATTTCATGTGCCAGACTTTCAAACTTATTTAAAGAGTGTCTGTTGGCAGGATGCATGCCATGCAACTTCTCGAAAAAACTCAACAAAGTCTTAATCTTCACTGGAATGAAACAGCGTATAAAGAAGCTTTTTCAATTGCTAGGTCGTTTTAAAAAGCATCTTTTTTGCTTTTTGCAAAATTTGGAATTAAGCATTTCATAGATCCAAGTAATATAATGAATATCTTTATTGAAACAAACCATTACTGAAGTGTATGCAAGTGAGACACAGTGTCACACATATATTCATCCCTGACTACTGGTTGCGCACTTTCGTTTACAAAATTCAATATATCTTCAGATTGCGATTTTGATGTTTTGCATGCATGAATGTCACTATATTTTAAGCATTGGCTTTCGTGGTTGTCAGGAAGAGAACAATCATAATCAGCAAAGGGCAATATAAAAATGTCATTTCGTGTGCGTCAAAACGTTTTTTTATTAGCTGCCGTAAGCATCCGCTCCTTATTTTCAAGTTTTCTTATAGAGTAGGGGATGTCTGCTGCATCATAAAGACCTTTCTCTATACTATATCTATATCACTGTCTGTAAATGTGACCTTGAACGTCTTAGACGTCCGAAGATGATGAAATAATACCTTTCAAGAACGCAAATAACTAAAAGTCATTATTACCATTGTGATTATCGTTGTTTCCATTGCATGCAGTCATTATTATTATAACTGTATAATCTGTATTAGTAGAATCATACTAGCATACTATTGCAAATGCTGAAATTTGATTGGCTACTCTACTCGCTATCTAATTGTTGATAGATAGCGAGTACGCAAACAGTCGCATTTCTGGCGTATTTTTTAGAAAAATGGCCTCCGGCTCGCGGTTTTCTGAGGTTTCTGAGGATGAACTTGATTGAGGATGAACTGATTCTACTAAAACAATTAGATTACTTGCTCTCAATTTCTATGAGGTGATAGTTGATGAGGGCGAAGCCCGAAATCTCGAGCTCGTAATCTAATTGTTAATTAGATATACTTGTGGCAATAGTAATATTAACATATGGCCTGGCCTAAACCACGAAATTTATTCGTTAATTTAGTGATCGTGTTTTTCATGCTTTCTTGTTGTTTGATACAAAATATCATGAATCTCTACCTGCTCAAAACCACGGAATATATGCATGCAGCAGGGCTCCTATAGCTATATGCCTTACGACGTGTCTCTCTGATTTCATTGCAGTCGACTTTGCAGGGTAATGGCGGTTTTGTTTGAAATTTTAATTATGCATGACATTATATGGCATTGTAGCAGTATTCAGGGGCTTTTACGGAGGCAAACTAGGAAATAGTTAAGAATGAGGAGACGACATAAAACTGCAATACAACTCATTAACTATGTTGAGGTAGATTTATGCAAAAAAATGTACCTTTCTCATCACGTGTCTATTGTATTTTGGACAGATAAACCAATAGCAATCTTATAATTAAAATATTTTCAAGTCAAGGTTGAGGAGCTTAGCAAGACAAATGCCATTGGTAAATTTGGCTCAAATACAATATAGACACGTGACGAGAAAGGAACGAAGTTGTTGTGAGAAATGAGTTGTATTATACTTTAATTTAGTCTTCAACCATGTATATTTTATTAACTGTGGTCTAAGAAATAGGTTACTTTATTTGGACATTCATGACTCTATTCTTTAGCATCTATCAGGAAGATAATCGATGATGGCAGCAATTGTGAACGAGTCTTTAACAAAAACAACAATAGTGAGACATGGATATTAGTAATTGCCTTGCAAATTTGGCGGATATTATTTAGAGGAGTGCATAAACTTTGCTTGGCCTGCTCCCTTGTGTCGTATTGAAACTTTTCACTATTCGGCCTGGATGTGTTCGTATAAGTTCGGACTAGCTAAGTCTAAGGTATCCCAAATTGTTCTAAATGAATAATTACCAAGACAAAAACACTTTTGTTTTTCTGCATGTTTATTATTTTAACACTTTATCATTTATTGCAAAAAGAATTCTAGAAGTTCCCAGTGACTATATAAATGCATGAATATTAGTTATGTATGCACGCAGTTCAAAAGATATTTAGCCTAATAATTTCCCGATACATCTACGCCCATAGCATCTATATTTCTATAACGTGATCTGTAACCACAAACACAATCCAATGCCCGTTGGTAACATATCCATTGAGGAATATTTGATCTACGACATGAAGCATATGTTGCGCAGCACCGTTGACAACCAGTATAGATTGGTAAAACACAAACATAACTTTGCTGGAAGATCGTTCGCCTAGGAACCACGCACGTTAGACCACAGTCAAATGGACAAACCTGAAAGAAGATTAAATATTTTTGGGTTATTTTTTGTTTATTAAAGACACGCATGCATTGCAATGATTGCATATAGTATTTAATATGAAAATATAGAGATACTTAGGGTTATTCGCCATTATAGGCGATAAATAAGGCTATCGTTGAAAGCATGCACAAATAATGTTTACGAGAGATTTAACTCTAACAGTCTAACTGCATGGCTTATAATAACATCGCATAACTCACACTCGGCCGGAAAGTAGGTCTTGGCCTTCTTGTGGGTCTTGGTGGTCTTGTTATTCTTGTTATTCTTCTTGACGTTGCTCGTCTTGATCTGAACCTTCGAAACCTGAGCCTTCGTGTTGTGCTAAAGCCCAAAGTAGGCGTTGCTCGTGGTGTTGGAGTTTGCTGAACGCCTGCTGCTGTCCGTGATGGTTGAATCAAACTTGGTGTCACTCGTATATGATCTTCTTGGTACTCTTCGTCAATATTCGACCATTCGTTTTCCGATGGTAAACCTTCTGCTTCGTCTTTGAAGTCATAACTCTCACCACGGGTGCAAACCAATAGAACAACTGTCAGCAAAGCGAACAGAAGAGTTTTGGAGCGAAAGGCTGCCATTGTCCAACTCTAGATCTGGTCAACTGAACCCCTGCACCTTTTTCTGTTCTTATATACACGAGGTATATATGGACCTTTTGTACATGCCAATATCACTCAGTGATTTGCATGGATGAATGAGTTCACTTCATTTTAATTACAAATAATATTTCCGTTTCATCTTTCCTGTTGTCCCCTATTTCTGCGACATTTGGATGCCTGCGCGACTGATGACGTATGTAGGAATAAATGCCGTTACATCAGCAAAATTTGAACGGAATCCTGAGTGTGTACGCTGGTTTCAACTATTGTGTAATACTGCTTTGTGATATTGCTCATGAAAAAGTCATAATTTCTAAACAATATGAATTGTTTAGGATTAAGTATATGATTAATGAAGCCTCATTATATGAAGGTATTTGAGGAGCCTTCTCACGAAGTGGAGTGTCTTGTTTTTCACACATCAAACAAAGACCATCAGTCAAACATATGCAAAATTTTTACGAGAATGGGGAACTCAGCTCCAGTGAACATACAAGAAAAATGTTCAATAACAGGCTAAAATAAATGTCCTATCTGGATATTTTGTTGATATTTTAATCGACCCGCATGTTTGTATTAATATTGTTATTATATTAATACTAATTACTCATTTGCCAAGAGATGCATGAACGTTGAGCTGAATAAGCGGATTCATTGCGTTTACGTACCATTGTTTACACGGATTATAAATTTGCAAATAAAGAAAGAGACATCCTGTTATGTTCGGCATTGCTCTGAGGGGCTGAAAGGCAATATTGTTAAACTAAAACTATCCCGGCCTATTGCTACGTAATATCTCTTTTAAGCCTTCTTTATAGATCGATAGACGATACAATTTATCAACTCCATGGAGCCCATTTCCATTCTTGACTATACTTGACTAGCCCAGGCATATGATCGCAGGTGTTCTTCAAGAGTCTATCTTGTAAAACCTTACTGCGAGTGTTATTTGTATTTCAAATGATGAAATCTTTCTCCTCTTTTGTCTCATAAAAACATTACCATGAATGCCATAAATATACAAAATACAAAATTACCATAAATATACAAAAAAACAAACCTAAATTTACTATACTCATTGATGAGCCGATATAATAACAATATAAATAAACCTTTTTTAAAACGTAAAATGTAAAACAAATTTAATATTTTCCCTTATTGCGCGAACTGAGCAGCTTAACTAATTATCGGGAGGAGGTTTAGCCACTAATAATACTCCACATGTCTATCTTATACATATCCACATCTATTCTACGTTGCATTATAGGGCTATCACACACGCATGCAACTTCATGACGAAATGTGAAAGAATTGACTAACTTTTTTAATGCATGAAACTGCACTGCTTATAGTTAATAATGCAATGATTAAAAGAATTGTGCAATCGTGAACAGCGATCATAATCTCTTATTGCCTCTTACAGGAAGGTTTTCATATCTGAAGAAAAGCAAAAGATTTTAGACTTAAATAATCTTGGCGACGTAAGTGCCATATCGACAACTTGTATTTTCCCACAGTTAGCAGTGTGATTATTTTCATTAATTGCATGCATGGCGGGCTCAATTTTGACCCATGCTTATGTGTCTCATGCAGTGAACTGTAATAAATAACTGTCATATTCATTTCACTGGTCTTATGTTTGAAATCTAATTTCTGACGCTAACCCGACAGGTTTTCTTCATAGGATGCGCGGATAGTCTGATCTATATATATTATAATTGCGAGGCAAAGTCCAGTATCTGTCTGAAGTTTGTCTGAGCCCTCTTGTCAATATTACATATTATTCATTACAAGTTTTCATGATTATTTGGTACAAATTGCATGGTTCGCTCAAAATGAAATTTCCCTATTTCAAAATATATAAATGTGTTTTTTAAAACCCTTTCAGTCGGGAAAATTTAAATTTTCGAAATGTCTGGTAGTTTTAGTAAAACACGAAACTGTAGGGTCTGGAGTACCTATAATATAAGCAATTTTTTTATGATTTATCAGGTTATCTTCGCTCTTAACGTTGATGTTTTAAATTTCAATTCATAGTTAAACTCGGATTGGGACAATGTGCGTCAGGAAATTCTCGACAACCATTTTAAATTAGTCAGTAATTATACTGCATCATTTCGTCATCTGAATAATTTGAGAGGTGCGAAAATTTGATCACTTGCAGTAATAATAGAAACACTTACTTTTAAATTTCATATTCTTTTGTCATATTGCCATTTTAATAAATGTTGAGGAATGACCATGCATACAATGTTGGTCACATGTAGCTACCACCCCCAATTACCTATTCCACATGCAGAGTTGCAAAAGAGTTCAACCTTCCTCCGGTAGGATTTCAAGTTTTGAAAACCTTCCTAGCTCAAAATGACGTTACGTCATGCCGTGAGTCAAGTGGCAACCAGCATAAACAAATATTTGTTTTTTTGGTACATGCATGTGATCAATGAGAGTGCTCAACTTTTAACCTTCCTCACAAACCTCATTCAAAGCAAACCTTCCTCCGGGTGGTACCCGCGTACCCGCAGCTTTTTTGCAACTCTGTCCACATGCTGTCATCAGTGTAATGTCACAATATCACATCCATTACGTGTTCACCATGCGATGTTGAACATGACCTGTAGAGAGCTCCTTGCTGAGTAGCGGAGAAAATCCAGGCGTAACTGACGGGCAAACGAAAGCGTGTAACGCTCGCTTCCCATTCACTCCTGATAGTTGAAAATTCTCTTCTT
Organism: Dendronephthya gigantea; assembly: GCF_004324835.1. Classification (NCBI taxonomy): domain Eukaryota; kingdom Metazoa; phylum Cnidaria; class Anthozoa; order Malacalcyonacea; family Nephtheidae; genus Dendronephthya; species Dendronephthya gigantea. The sequence goes on along the minus strand of NW_021163904.1, from coordinate 7,399 downwards.
CGTCCTAATTTACGACGTATTGAATTTATTGGATTTTTTCAGAAAGGCAAGATGTAGGGGTGTCATCTTGGCGTAATTTTAAACCAAGCAGCCTGAAGACGGACAAGACCTTGGCGTTTGTTACAACAAACTTACATTTGCAAAGACTTAAAGTCATAGATGGGACGAATGGTATTAATTTTTTCTCCTATATTTTGCTCAGTATATCCGGCCTGATAGCAATATACTGTTATAGCAATATTGTATACCTAAAATATTTTTACAAACATTCCAACATTTAATGCATTTCTTCGATGATCACGTAATTTGGGCCTCGCTCTCATGAATCACAAGGGATTAAGGGTCGACACTGAAAGTCAAGCTCTTATATATATGCAATCGATACGGCGTGATGTAGATCTTTGACTCGATGAGTTTGAGTGTGATTGTCTCTCAATCCAATATAGAAGGACTCCCAAAACCAAATGTATTAATGATGTAATCATCGAAAGAGCGTTTCACTTATTTTTTTCGCCAATGTCTTTATTTAGAACAAGGCTATGATGTGGTTACGTTTGGGGCTCCATCGGCTCATTCAATGAAGTACAGTAAAGGAGGGTTGAGAAGACTTCTAGGAAACCTGAGAGAAGCTTATTTTACGTACGTAAAAACACCTTGCTTTACTTCCGATTCGTAAAACGTGTAGTGTGTGTATAACGCATGCGCGAAGATCTTTGACTAGCTTACCATCTTGTTTTGGCGTAATAACACTCTCTGCATCTCTCTGTTTGGGTTTATGTTCAGGCAAAGTGGAGGTGACAACAGAGCAAACCGAGCTAAGAATAAAAGAAGTAAGGGATTGTCCGTTATTTATGTTTTGATTTTTACTGATATTTTTAATAATAAGGGTTAAAGGATAAAATCGAAGCCAAACACATGACGCAATCGCAATATTAATTAATTACCATTAATTCATGTATCTTCAATAATATGCTGCATTCTCATAACAAATAAATTTCTTTGTACACTTTTTTAGTTGAACTGGAACTGTTGAAACATGCATTTAAGGATATATGTAAAAATTTTAAAAGGTATAAAATATGATTCCGATATAAGTACTGCTGTTTTTTATCTGCCCAAGTAACGCATAGCGCCAGCGCCTCCGTTGCAGGATCGGGCATGGAACTATGACATACAGGGCCGCTATTCGCATGCAAGTGGCTTCCTATTTGCGGTTTAAACAAATACTACATCATTTGTATGCTCATTGTGAGCATATTTTATCTACAAATTATTTATATATAATCAGCTGTCCTACGCTTGTCATCATTTTAGCGCTTTAGCCAATAACAACTTGGAGGAGGTCATCGAACTCTCAACAAAGTTGCACGAAAAGGTGAGTTATACCAAAGACCAAGAATATACCTCTTCGGTTATTTCTTGTGAACCTGGCAAGTTGATCTGCTTTTGTACAACGGCGAGACGCCTCGAGACACGACCATTTTAAAACAAAACTTGAGTAATGATCCGATAATAATGGTTTTGTGTCTTAACCTTGTTTTTTTATTTCCCATGCATGCTTTTCATGTATTTCCCATTGAACTTCTCATGTAGGTGAACGATCTTCTAAAATACTATGAAATGACGTTTATCATCGATTCTCTTGTTTCGTTGAGTACATCCCGTCCAATTCCATCCACGGCTTCAACTTCTCGTGAAGAATATGGTGAGAAATACACATACAAAGGTAGAATGAACGTATTTCCTATATATAAGATTTCGTAATTCGTTTTGTGGTATATGTGTGGGATAATTTTTATCACCCTATATATTTTATATCACCTTTATCCCACATGTCCCTAACTGTGTGTATATGCATGGATTAACTTAACTTGGCGAATGCGGAGCAAATTGGAATAGACTAGAAATAGTTATCGGGATTACGAGATGCATGCGTGGGTTGAAAATGAGATCATCTTGCATGGGAGAAAGTCACATTCAGTAAATGACCAAGCAGTGGTAATGTAGTACCTAACTTAAGTAATAAATTTTCATATATTCTTTAGGCCTAAATGATTTTCAACCTGAATCGGAGGATGCCGATGACCCCGAATGCCAGGTATTTTTGATTCACTAACATGCAGACTGACCGCAAATAAACTGAATAACTTGGCTTGGCACAAATAAACCGACTGATTGGATATAGGAAGAGAATAAATCGGACGTTTTTCATGTAAATTACTCTTCGATAGGTTCTGCGTAATTCTATTGAAAGTTCAGTGGCGCAGATTCTAAAAATGATTAATGAATTGAATAAAGAAAGTCCGCTAATTTTGAATGGTAGGTTTTCCGTATAGCCTCACGAAATTCCTTTACTTTCAAAGTGTCATAATAGAGTTGTCCAATTGGGATCAAGCGTTTTTGAGTGAGTTGTTTTGTAAGCTAGTAGCTATAAACTACGTTTTATCTTAGACTTAGCAAAGAAAAGTTGGCGAACGATAGGAGAGAAGACTTTGGATTCCGTGGTAGATGATGTTTACTATTTTGTTGACGCTCTTATTAAGAAATTAAATTTGGGAATGATTTTCGTTCTACTTCAGGTCAGTAAAGTTATCGACACAAGTTACTGTAAGCCCCATGCAGAGGGAGATAAGATATAATGCGTATTAACATTATAATAGAAAAATCTTTCGTCTCTAATTTCCATATATTTTTGTGGCATATATATTTGTATTGTGTTTGCATGTGTAATACCTGGCAAAGGTTATAGCGACATCTTCTCTTAAATAAACTTTTGGAAATATTTATTATTTTATTCAGGAAGAATCGCGTCATGCCCAGACTATGCAAGACCTCCGTCAACGTCGCGATATTTGTCTTTCACAGGCAGTAAGTTATTCAATGTATAAACTCTGTCATGCGAAGAATCTTCGACTGGCCCCCTTTAATGTAATAAGAATAGTCATGTCAGGGATTTCTAAATTGAAAAGCAATGTATAGATCTGATTTTATTTTGTATCAGCTAGTGGGCAATATATAGGTTACGTTATTACTCCGCCTGCGTATGCGCAGCGGAGTCTTAAAATGCCATGGTCTTTTTTCCTTTTCGTCGTTTTGGGCGACAGAAGTTGGCATTTCTACAGGTAACCCAAAACAACTTCATTTTTGACCGAGAAGCCCCTGGGTTACACGGTCCACGGATGACTTATGTTCATCAGTTGGCATGCAGGCGGAGTGAACGCTTTGAGCAGGCGTCTTGTTGAGTTTATTTTTATATATAGTAGATCAAGGGTGATATAAATTAAACCGTTTTATGGTAACGTTTTAAGGTAACGGCACTCATTTGTGGATTTGAAGCTAAAATTTACACATCACTATTTGACGCAAGTTTCATGAAACAACTTTGTGAGATTGGTGTTCTTGCTGAATTTGAATGTCTTCTGAGTACTTACGGTTAGTTATTAGAATTAAGAAAGGAAAGTATATCTATGTTTTTATTTCTTTTCTTGCGAATGTACATGCACGAGTGTAACCGAAATTAATCGTAACTTCATGCATGTGTAGTCGTAATTTCTGTGGGAAGAAAATTCTTCCATTGGCATCGAATTTCAATAATATCAGCGTTGACCGCGCAAAATCTAATTGTTTCTGAAGTACACTTACATTTTACCAGCACGTATATTTGTTTAATACGAAGTTTCTGCACTTACGGTGCATGGAACTCTTTCTGTCTATTTTTTTACCTCTGCGTGGAGATATATAAGAAGGGTGTTCCTTGCGATTTACACTGCATGTTTTAGCAATTCAAGTTATTGACACATGCAAATTCGCACTGGACAAACTCAGCGAAGGCTGATTAAAGCTAAATTTCAAACTGGGTGCAAAATATCCGTGACTATATAACGCATTTTTGTTCTAGTATTTGCTATTTAGCGATCCTGGTTTCAGTATTTTGCATACACTTCAACATTGCGACCATGCAAGCGTCTGCATGTTGTGGTCTGTTTTACGCCTAAATCGTTTTTAATATTTCTATTTTTTAGGTGATGAAATGGGAATGTTAGAAGACATGTCCATTGCAATACGCGATCTTTCATGTGTCAAATTTAAGGTTCTTTACCATAAATGTGACTGATCATTTACAAGCGCACTTTATTAGGATGCAGTAAAGGGACAAGGGATAACGTGAGGTTAAAGAATGAAGATTCCTCATGGGCTTTATTTTGGCGATAACAGAACAGCTAGTCCAGAAAACAGCGTCATTATGCAATGTGTTGACCAAGTCTTATAACTCTTATATCTTTCTTTATATTTCCTTAAGCGAACTTTTCATCATCTTTTTTTTCAGTTCGCTTGCTCTGATAGAAACGATTCCCTACGTCACTGGAACAAGGTATAATACAATTGCAAGCGCACGATATCATACGGCTTTAAGGCTGATGTTTGGTAGTATCCAAATTTACATCTCTCAAAAGAAGAATTGCATTGCAAGTTGCAGGAAAATTGCACGTGTAACAGGGCCTTTAGTATCATGCTAATTATTAAACTCCCTGACGATTTCTTTTGCCTGTTAATAAAACAGGTGCATGGATACCGTTGCATATATAGTACATATATTTGTGTATCTTTTTCAAGGGCTAATATTCATGTTACCAACTCCTCGAAACAGAATATTTCTGTTATTTACCCAAAGAATTGCAAGAAGGAAAATTAATACAAGTTTCTCCAGTTATTTTCACTCAAGGGATCAACGAACATGCGACTTAGCTGAAAGGTGACTGTAATGATTATACCGTACATCCCCATTCATGTATGATAAAAACCATTGAAAGATCTTGTATAATTACACAGTATTCACTCAGTAACCTCGTTTAAAGCGGGGTGCATGTTTTTTAAATTGAAACACCTTATTATCTTGTATACGTAGTATCTTCAAAGATCGCAGGCTTGATAATAGTTAATTAGTTATAACCTGGGTGTAAAACTCTTAGATCTTACAGCAAGTATAGCTAAAAGCAAAAGAACACAAAGATGAAGAGATCTAGTAAAACTAGAGCTAGATAGGATCAGAGCATTCGTGTGTTTTTTTGATGCTACTGCCCTGCAATACGAGTTTTACTGTTTTCGTAAAAACACTTCCATCCATCCTATAAAACAAATAATCTTTTCTTTCGTGACGTAACCGCATATTTATTTAAAAAGGTTTGGAGACACCTCACTTCAAGAAGCAATCAACGATGAACATTTCAGTTACATACATTTATACTACGAAAAAATTCCGAGAAATTTCCCTGAAGATCTGGAATATGAGGTGGAAAGCCATGACAACGAGTCACCAGAATGAGTTTGCTTCTAAACGATTTCTGGCACATAGAAGATGTGCATGTGGCTTAGGGTGATTATCATGTAGTTAGACGTGCGATCATCTTTGTACCAGATGAAATTCCATGTCCTTGAAGAATTGGATGATACTTTTCTTTAATTAGGATCCTATTATATCTTTCATATTGCCAACCGAGCATGACCAAAGCAGCTAAAAGTTTGCTTGAGTAGGATTTAGTTTCTTCGAACCTCTCCAAGGTTAGTTGCATACCACCTTTTAAATTCTCACATCTTCTGCGATCTTACGAGGAAAGAATCCTTCAATACTTAATGGAACTATTTGTCCTTGTGCACCATCACTTTGCCCTTTTTCCTACCCATCTTGGGCAGTGTAAAGGAATGAGAACTTTATTTTGTTATAATTTAGATCATTAGGACCAAAACAGTGTGCAATTAATATAGTTTACAGCAGACTGAAACACTAGCACGCATGTCTTAACTCCAATACGCTGCCAGGATTTAATACTGGAATTCTACAACGACTGGACTCAAACTTTTGCCTCCTACTGTATATGTATATGATATGTATATGTATATGTATATAGTATATGTATATGTATATGTATATGTATATGATATGTTTGTATATGTATATGTATAATGTATATGTATAGTATATGTATATGTATATGTATAGTATATGTATATGTATATGTATATGTATATGTATATGTATGTATATGTATAATGTATATGTATATGTATTGTTATGTAATGTATGTATATGTTATGTATAGTATATGTATTTATGTATATGTATATGTATATGTATATGTATATGTATATGTATATGTATAGTATATGTATATGTATGTATATGTATATGTATATGTATATGTATATGTATATGTATATGTATATGTATATGTATATGTATATGTATAGATATGTAATGTAATGTATATGTATATGTATGTATGTATAGTATGTATATGTATATGTATATGTAATGTATAGTATATGTATATGTTATATGTATATGTATACGTATTGTATATGTATATGTATATGTATGTATATGTATATGTATATGTATATGTATATGTATATGTATATGTATATGTATATGTATATGTATATGTATATGTATATGTATATGTATATGTATGTATATGTAATGTAATGATATGTATATGTATATGTATATGTATATGTATGTATATGTATATGTATATGTATATGTATATGTATATGTATATGTATATGTATATGTATATGTATATGTATATGTTATATGTTATGTATAATGTATATGTATATGTATATGTATAATGTAATTATAATGTAATGTAATGTATATGTATAATATGTATATGTATATGTATATGTATATGTATATGTATATGTATATGTATATGTATTATAGTATATGTATATGTATATGTATATGTTATGTATATGTATATGTATATGTATATGTATATGTATATGTATATGTATATGGTATATGTATATGTATATGTATTGTATATGTATATGTTATGTACATGTATATGTATATGTATATGTATGTATATGTATTATAAAGTATACTGAAACTTTTAGCCGCCGGCGTTGACTGCAATTACAGAATAAAATAACATTTGAAGTTTTTTCTTTGTCTGTGAAGATTTTGAACTGTTTTAATCGTTTGAAATTTCGATTTTAAACCGTTACTTAATTGCTGGCATGGTATAATGCAGCAAAATTGAACGAGCAATGTTTACCCTAGCTTTGTGATTATTTTTGTATTGAATGATGGAAACTTTAAGACTGATTTGAGTTTTGTGTCATTTCATAATATAAGTTTAGGTCAGGTTAACTCAGGAAATTGTGTACTTGGTTTGAAATAGCGAGGGTTGCTGCATGCATGTATTTCTAGTTTAATGCGTAAATACGCTGTCACTCGTGCAGAATATCTGTTCATGTAAATCATCATTGCCATGCGTAAATACGCTTAAAATATAATAACTATTTCGTGATGCAAATGTTTTTGATTCTACACGATTAAATCGTGTCGTACGGGATGTATGGTCACATATACCCCCATTTTATATAC
>NW_021163903.1:2500-19257 GCF_004324835.1 Dendronephthya gigantea | reverse complement strand
AAAATCAAACTGCACAACTTGCGATCTGATTATGCAAACAGCCTTTCTGCAAAATTAATGATAGTTATACAGAACTCTTATATTCTCGTAAATATATTTTGAAAGAAGAGAATGAATATTTGCATATTATTGGTGGTTAATTAATGACCTCAGACTCGTCTTGCTGATGTGACCCGCGTTGTCACCAATATTTCAAATATCATTACATAATATTATTACATTGAAAATATGAATAGGTTAAAATGCTACGTTCAAAATATCTTACATGAGTATACTACTTTGTATTTTAAATATCAGTGTGAAAATTTTATTCGAAGACAACGTAATGCTTCTTTCCGCAATAACTTTGCGCCAATAGAACAAGATGGAATTAAGAACTGATAGTGAGAAAATGAGTGTCGTACTCCAAGAACTTAAAATGATTGCTTTAAACGTTGCTTTTGGCGTCAAGCTAACCTCAATGGCAGAAAGGCAGATAGCAACTGAATGTACAAAAAAACAAAAAAGCATGTTTAGCATCGCGTATTCCTTGCAGAAAAGCCTTTCGACGTTTAATGTTTGCACGACCAGTGATAACGTCAATCCTACGTCTGTTATATACTGCCAAAAAAATTCTTGTATGCATAAAAACCATTGCTAGCATAGTTAGTGTTATAAATACGGTTTGTATTACTTTCACTGTTCCTTGATCGATGAAATATATAAAAAAGTAGGCTCGTAACGAATGGACAAACCAAAGGATTAAAACGATTTTGAAAATACGTCTATTCGTTACTTTTTCCCTATGAAAAACTGGATGTATGACTGACAAATATATTTCAAAATTTAGAGCCAAAAATGTGACAACTGATGCAGACACAAGTATTTCAATTGCTAGGTTGCTCATCATGACATTAAAACATCTTTCATTTCCACGTATTTCCCTGCTCAGATGTAGCAAAAACAGCGGTTCTGCAATGAGTCCAGCTGCTAAGTCGTTTGAAGATAAAACCATTACAACGAAAAACGAAGTTTTCCGTTTTAACTGCGGCGATTTCCAAAACGCATGGATAGCTAGATAGTTGAGAACTATTATCAAGAGCGTTTGTATGAAATTGTAAGTTAAACAGACGACATGGTTGATATAGCATGGCCGGCAATGAAAGCCAGTGACAAGTAACAACTTTAAATTCTCCCAAACGCAATATTCCAAATATTTTTCAAATTCTGCAGTTGGTGTTGTAGACGTTTCGTTTCGCGTCATGTTTCTTCATTTCAAGAGCTCTATAATTGCTTAAACTGACTTTTGATAGCCTGGAATAATTTTTGTTTTATTTGGCCTATCATCTAAGACTAAGTGCCAGATGGTTAAATAGAAAAATGAGATAAAGACGTAATGACTCTTGGCAAATATGACAATATTGATATGGAAATGCCATCTATACATGTCTCTCCGGCTGTCTTTGAAACATCACTACTTCTATAATATGGATTTCACGTATTCCCATAACATCAAGCTTTTACGTTTTAAAGATTGGCTGTATATTGATGGGTCTAATATAATTAATCAAAAGATATTACTAGTTTTTCCTCAAGTCCCAAATTTGCATTTCAAAAAAAATGTGTACTTTTGAGATTACAAACTCGTCCACGTGACTTGAGGTAGCCGCCATCATGTCGCGCCATGTGTTCACATTCTTATCAGTAAAATTTGTGAAAATGTGATATTCTGTTTTCATCGTAATGCCGGCCTGCCGTCATGACAGACCAGGCTTTCAGGAGAAGGAAAAGATAAACAGATATGCAAAATACGATATTTTTTTAACTCCAAACGACGATGCAAAGGCTATTTTTTATCTATCATCAGTTCTATCCTATCAGTTCGAACTAAGTGCCCAGGAAACAAACGTTTTGCGCTACGTTTCACTACCATGTGATTGAGGTCGTCGCCAAATGTCGTCATGCACATGCACAATGCAACAACGAACACATAGCCTCATTAAACTAACGATCTGTTCGTCAAATAATTATAGACTAAACGTTGAAATTGATTATTTTTCATATCATGTTTGACCTCATTCAGTAATTAATAAGTCGCACCGTGTCACGTTCAACAAACGAGTTAACTTTTGATTAGTTTAATTCCCTCATCACGATATTTTCATGAGCATTTTTGGGCGGGGCTTCGAAATAAAAATTATGTATAGCTCTTTATATCCACGAACTTTTACTACCTCCAGCATTCTGTTTATATGAAGTGTAAATGCATGGTATACTTAATTCGGTATAGTGTTGATACTGTTAAAGGTGGATAAAATTCATCATCGAATATTAAAAATGTCAATTACTGACACTTATCATGACCAACTTTGGCAAGACGAACTCTGGGGGATTCTAGTAATAGCTATAGTTGTCTTAAGAAGGGCCTGGAGGTGAACTGCATCAGTCACATCACGTTGCTCACATCACTAATAATTAATTTTAATTATAAGAACGGCGGCTCTTATTTTTGGAGGCTTACTATTTTCTAGTGTTCGACAGACAAGACGAAGGACAGCATTACCATTTTGCGGCGAATTCCGAAGCTGAGTATAACGACTGGAATAAACATATAAAAAATGCAAGGTTAGTGTTAAGGCTATATGCGATTTTGTCTTTTGATGGATGTAAACGAGTGATAAGTTACTGATGTTCAAATAAGAGCTTTTATACACCAGAACATTCGTAACTAATTACTCGTTCACATCTATCAAAAGAAGAAAATCACACAAAATCGCAGCAAAAATCGCAAGTGTAAACGAGCCTTTAAGTTTTCATTGAACCGTAGCTTACATGACTATGCAGTATATATAATGATGATTGATTCTTGCAGCTACGAAAAGCTTAAAGAAAAATTACAAAAACTATGTGAACAGATTACCGAGATGACTGGTGAGGTAAACAATATTATAAACAATATCGTGTTGGGCATGGGCATGAACTGTGGGATGGGAAGTCAAGTCTATCCACAGCTAGTTATTATGCATATATCCGTTGGATTGCAAACTGCCCTTGTTAATTTTAGCACCCGTTACCGCATAACCATCCATTTCGTGATGATAACGACAGCGAGGTAAGCATTTGTTTACGTAAGTATATACCTGTGCCCATCTTTATACTCTGAGGTACCAGGTTAACCACCGGCCTCTTAATGCTTCAACAAGTGAACAACCTGGTCGGCATTATCGATTGATACGCCCGCGCCAGCTCTAGTTGGCGGAAACTTTGCGTCGATGAGAAAACATATAGTGCACATATAGTGGCAGCCTCACGGAGTGGTTGCTTCAGGAAGTTGCTCTCACGTGTTTGCGGCGGAATTTATCACATTTTTTCGTGCAATTTTAGCCTCCAAAACCACCAAAACCGCTTCACAAACCTCCGTTGCTGGAAATAAGCATGGGTAATGTTCATGTAAATTATAACTTTCGAGCATGTATAGAATTTTGAAAAACTCATTCTGAACAATATGTTAAGTAAAGCTAAATATTGTCAATTTATTACACAGCTTGCAATGATCTAAAACCAACTGTGGAGAATAAATATCCAAATGCAGTTATAGTTGTTAGTACTATGACCCCTCCTGGAGCAACTTGGTCCAGACTTGCACAGACTGAAATAATAGAGGTATTACAGCATGATCAGGACCTGTTGAGGCGATTTTTATCCAATACTGTTTTTGTCCAATTTTCCGTGTGCATGTTGGATTTTCTTGTGTTTTAGCAAAAACGTCACCCATATTTCTTGACGACTATAAGCATACCTTCTGGTGGAAATTACAGTGAGGTAACAAGACTAAAACTTGCTGTCTTTGATGTTCGCGACCGAGATAAAGAAGAGGCAAGTAGTTCACTAAATATAGTGTATGTAATTTTTTAACTTCAAACAAATCGTCTTATTGCACAAAACGTCAGGGTTCTTCTTCAAGTGAGATGAATTTTTTAGATGACTCATTTGGGTCAGGCAGTTTGTACAATCAAGGATATATTGGATTCCACGAATCAGAAAATTCAACTTTCTCTTACGTGAGTTCATCATTATGCTTTCCGAGAAGCAGAGAATAAATATTGGATGATATATAAACAAATACTAGTGTACCCTTTATAACATGCATGTTTCTTTTTTCGGACCCTTTACATGTTTCCGCGGTCAACAGTTTCAAAATGTCATGACAATTTCGAAATGTTGTCTGTTTTAGTGGCTTGGACTCTCCAACGGCCTCAGGGACAATAACATTTAGGCTGGAAGGTAAAATAATTTTTATCAAAATAGATCTAAAGATCAAAGATCAAAAGATCAAAGATCTTTCTTTCTTTTAACTGAGAAATCTTTCTAACTAACACAACAAAATGTCATACTATAATGCATGTATTTTAGGTTGAAACTGTTCAAGATACTTTGGTAGGTATATAAGGTTATTGTAATATAGATTGTATTATGCATCCTTGAAAGATTGGTCAAGTATTAATGATTGTATTTTTTTAATCTTTGAAATAAGATTTTTCACCTATTTTCAGGCGGACACTGATGGAACGTTCAGACCAAGATGTGGCTCAATAAACAAGTGCGTAAACGATAATCGTTTGAAGCAGTTGTGTTATAGGGTGCCTTAGGAAGATAGATCAAGGAGAGTGACGCCCGGTTATTATTGGTGTTTTTTTCATCTTCTATATAGACCGAAATTCGACAATATGTTACAAAGATCATTTAGATTTCCTACAATGTAAGTATTGCATGTGGTTTTACTGCAACGAAAGATCGCGTCATCATAATGGGTTGAAAAGTCAATTCGATACTTTTTAGCTTGGGTACAGAGGTGAAGTTTGTGGATATGATGGGCGAAAGCTTTCTGACGTTCAGAATTCCTCAACAATTACTGTAAGTCATGAGTAAATATGATATTTCATTTAGTAAAATGATTAGTTTTCGTCTCGAACTAAAATGTCGTTACCTATAGTTTACCGACTATATAATACGTTAAAATGTTTACCTTTTTGCAAATGCTTAAATACCGCGATATAATTTCAAATTTATAATCTGAATCATATAATATGCGTCGAGATCAAACTTCAGAAATTGATACGAGAAAAAGAAAGTATAGGTAGAAACAGTAAGAAAAAATATACGTATTCGTATTTTATTTCTATTGATGAGGCATGCATGCGCATATTTTTATTGATAATATGTTTAAACCATGCATGCATGCACGGATGTTTCTACAAGTTAATGAGTCATATAGCAAGTTCTTGAGTCGTATATTAGGGTTATTCAGCGGGACTGTTTCCACGACAAAATCAGCTGATTGATCTGTAACTAAAAAATATTTATAATGATTTTAAAATGGATTCAAAAACAGTGCACTTCTTCATTGCAGTCATGGACGCATGAGAATGATTTTTTAGTATTTCAAGGAGTGTATACATATATGTGAATTGGGAAAACGCCATCGTTGCACGAAAAATTTATTACCACAATATAATAGTATCATTTTTATTGTCTTACATTTTGTGGTCTGGACGTGCTTCGAGGTCGTCTTGATGTAAAACTCAATGGTCGCCTGGTAGTGCGATATTGCCTGATACGTCGGGTTGTACGGAAGACAAAACGCGTTGTTTGTCGTGGTGGTGTTGGTGTTTTTCTGTTGGTGTTTGTTGAACGGTCAGGAAGACCGCTGATGGTGTTGCCTTTATTCGCCTTGTTTCGTTGAAGAAATCTGTGCTCTAGCAGCTGTTGATTTTGAAATGAGGCTAACATCAATTCTGGGTGTTGGTGTCACTCGCCATGGTCCAAAATCTGCTCGGTACACATCTCCTATTCTTAAAAATTTGTTTTCTGATGGCTCGTCACCTTCGTTTTCTGATGATATATCGATTAGTTTGTTATCTGATGCTATTTCAGCTTCGTCTTCGAAAACATCATAATTCTCACCATATGTACATGGCAGCAAGAAAATTAGCAATAACGCGAACAGAATACTTTTCGAGTGAATCTTGTGGTATAATGCCATTGCCTTAATCCCCTGCCGAGCAGCTGGTATTACAACTATACATGCACTATTTCAACTTTTATATGAGATTTCGCCCTTCGGGCCATGATTGTCAACGCCCATGATACCTATTTCATTACAAAGATGCTTTAGGTTACCGTCTTCCTTTTTCATTTCATGTGCCAGACTTTCAAACTTATTTAAAGAGTGTCTGTTGGCAGGATGCATGCCATGCAACTTCTCGAAAAAACTCAACAAAGTCTTAATCTTCACTGGAATGAAACAGCGTATAAAGAAGCTTTTTCAATTGCTAGGTCGTTTTAAAAAGCATCTTTTTTGCTTTTTGCAAAATTTGGAATTAAGCATTTCATAGATCCAAGTAATATAATGAATATCTTTATTGAAACAAACCATTACTGAAGTGTATGCAAGTGAGACACAGTGTCACACATATATTCATCCCTGACTACTGGTTGCGCACTTTCGTTTACAAAATTCAATATATCTTCAGATTGCGATTTTGATGTTTTGCATGCATGAATGTCACTATATTTTAAGCATTGGCTTTCGTGGTTGTCAGGAAGAGAACAATCATAATCAGCAAAGGGCAATATAAAAATGTCATTTCGTGTGCGTCAAAACGTTTTTTTATTAGCTGCCGTAAGCATCCGCTCCTTATTTTCAAGTTTTCTTATAGAGTAGGGGATGTCTGCTGCATCATAAAGACCTTTCTCTATACTATATCTATATCACTGTCTGTAAATGTGACCTTGAACGTCTTAGACGTCCGAAGATGATGAAATAATACCTTTCAAGAACGCAAATAACTAAAAGTCATTATTACCATTGTGATTATCGTTGTTTCCATTGCATGCAGTCATTATTATTATAACTGTATAATCTGTATTAGTAGAATCATACTAGCATACTATTGCAAATGCTGAAATTTGATTGGCTACTCTACTCGCTATCTAATTGTTGATAGATAGCGAGTACGCAAACAGTCGCATTTCTGGCGTATTTTTTAGAAAAATGGCCTCCGGCTCGCGGTTTTCTGAGGTTTCTGAGGATGAACTTGATTGAGGATGAACTGATTCTACTAAAACAATTAGATTACTTGCTCTCAATTTCTATGAGGTGATAGTTGATGAGGGCGAAGCCCGAAATCTCGAGCTCGTAATCTAATTGTTAATTAGATATACTTGTGGCAATAGTAATATTAACATATGGCCTGGCCTAAACCACGAAATTTATTCGTTAATTTAGTGATCGTGTTTTTCATGCTTTCTTGTTGTTTGATACAAAATATCATGAATCTCTACCTGCTCAAAACCACGGAATATATGCATGCAGCAGGGCTCCTATAGCTATATGCCTTACGACGTGTCTCTCTGATTTCATTGCAGTCGACTTTGCAGGGTAATGGCGGTTTTGTTTGAAATTTTAATTATGCATGACATTATATGGCATTGTAGCAGTATTCAGGGGCTTTTACGGAGGCAAACTAGGAAATAGTTAAGAATGAGGAGACGACATAAAACTGCAATACAACTCATTAACTATGTTGAGGTAGATTTATGCAAAAAAATGTACCTTTCTCATCACGTGTCTATTGTATTTTGGACAGATAAACCAATAGCAATCTTATAATTAAAATATTTTCAAGTCAAGGTTGAGGAGCTTAGCAAGACAAATGCCATTGGTAAATTTGGCTCAAATACAATATAGACACGTGACGAGAAAGGAACGAAGTTGTTGTGAGAAATGAGTTGTATTATACTTTAATTTAGTCTTCAACCATGTATATTTTATTAACTGTGGTCTAAGAAATAGGTTACTTTATTTGGACATTCATGACTCTATTCTTTAGCATCTATCAGGAAGATAATCGATGATGGCAGCAATTGTGAACGAGTCTTTAACAAAAACAACAATAGTGAGACATGGATATTAGTAATTGCCTTGCAAATTTGGCGGATATTATTTAGAGGAGTGCATAAACTTTGCTTGGCCTGCTCCCTTGTGTCGTATTGAAACTTTTCACTATTCGGCCTGGATGTGTTCGTATAAGTTCGGACTAGCTAAGTCTAAGGTATCCCAAATTGTTCTAAATGAATAATTACCAAGACAAAAACACTTTTGTTTTTCTGCATGTTTATTATTTTAACACTTTATCATTTATTGCAAAAAGAATTCTAGAAGTTCCCAGTGACTATATAAATGCATGAATATTAGTTATGTATGCACGCAGTTCAAAAGATATTTAGCCTAATAATTTCCCGATACATCTACGCCCATAGCATCTATATTTCTATAACGTGATCTGTAACCACAAACACAATCCAATGCCCGTTGGTAACATATCCATTGAGGAATATTTGATCTACGACATGAAGCATATGTTGCGCAGCACCGTTGACAACCAGTATAGATTGGTAAAACACAAACATAACTTTGCTGGAAGATCGTTCGCCTAGGAACCACGCACGTTAGACCACAGTCAAATGGACAAACCTGAAAGAAGATTAAATATTTTTGGGTTATTTTTTGTTTATTAAAGACACGCATGCATTGCAATGATTGCATATAGTATTTAATATGAAAATATAGAGATACTTAGGGTTATTCGCCATTATAGGCGATAAATAAGGCTATCGTTGAAAGCATGCACAAATAATGTTTACGAGAGATTTAACTCTAACAGTCTAACTGCATGGCTTATAATAACATCGCATAACTCACACTCGGCCGGAAAGTAGGTCTTGGCCTTCTTGTGGGTCTTGGTGGTCTTGTTATTCTTGTTATTCTTCTTGACGTTGCTCGTCTTGATCTGAACCTTCGAAACCTGAGCCTTCGTGTTGTGCTAAAGCCCAAAGTAGGCGTTGCTCGTGGTGTTGGAGTTTGCTGAACGCCTGCTGCTGTCCGTGATGGTTGAATCAAACTTGGTGTCACTCGTATATGATCTTCTTGGTACTCTTCGTCAATATTCGACCATTCGTTTTCCGATGGTAAACCTTCTGCTTCGTCTTTGAAGTCATAACTCTCACCACGGGTGCAAACCAATAGAACAACTGTCAGCAAAGCGAACAGAAGAGTTTTGGAGCGAAAGGCTGCCATTGTCCAACTCTAGATCTGGTCAACTGAACCCCTGCACCTTTTTCTGTTCTTATATACACGAGGTATATATGGACCTTTTGTACATGCCAATATCACTCAGTGATTTGCATGGATGAATGAGTTCACTTCATTTTAATTACAAATAATATTTCCGTTTCATCTTTCCTGTTGTCCCCTATTTCTGCGACATTTGGATGCCTGCGCGACTGATGACGTATGTAGGAATAAATGCCGTTACATCAGCAAAATTTGAACGGAATCCTGAGTGTGTACGCTGGTTTCAACTATTGTGTAATACTGCTTTGTGATATTGCTCATGAAAAAGTCATAATTTCTAAACAATATGAATTGTTTAGGATTAAGTATATGATTAATGAAGCCTCATTATATGAAGGTATTTGAGGAGCCTTCTCACGAAGTGGAGTGTCTTGTTTTTCACACATCAAACAAAGACCATCAGTCAAACATATGCAAAATTTTTACGAGAATGGGGAACTCAGCTCCAGTGAACATACAAGAAAAATGTTCAATAACAGCCTAAAATAAATGTCCTATGTGGATATTTTGTGGATATTATAATCGACCCGCATGTTTGTATTAATATTGTTATTATATTAATACTAATTTGAATAAGCGCATTCATTGCGTTTACGTACCATTGTTTACACGGATTATAAATTTGCAAATAAAGAAAGAGACATCCTGTTGTGTTCGGCATTGCTCTGAGGGGCTGAAAGGCAATATTGTTAAACTAAAACTATCCCGGCCTATTGCTACGTAATATCTCTTTTAAGCCTTCTTTATAGATGGATAGACGATACAATTTATTAACTCCATGGAGCCCATTTCCATTCTTGACTATACTTGATTAGCCCAGGCATATGATCGCAGGTGTTCTTCAAGAGTCTATCTTGTAAAACCTTACTGAGTGTTATTTGTATTTCAAATGATGAAACCTTTATCTTCTTTTGTCTCGCAAAAACATTACCATGAATGCCATCAATATACAAAATACAAAATCACCATAATTATACAAAAAAAAACCTAAATTTACTATACTCATTGATGAGCCGATATAATAACAATATAAATAAACCATTTTTAATACGTAAAATGTAAAACAAATTAAATATTTTTCCTTATTGCGCGAACTGAGCAGCTTAACTAATTATCGGGAGGTTTAGCCACTAATAATACTCCACATGTCTATCTTATACATATCCACATCTATTCTACGTTGCATTATAGGGCTATCACACACGCATGCAACTTCATGACGAAATGTGATAGAATTGACTAACTTTTTTAATGCATGAAACTGCCTATAGTTAATCATGCAATGATGAAAAGAATTGTGTAATTGTGAACAACGATCATAATCTCTTATTGCCTCTTACAGGAAGGTTTTCATAACTGAAGAAAAGCAAAAGATTTTAGACCTAAATAATCTTGGCGACGTAAGTGCCATATCGACAGCTTGTATTTTGCTACAATTAGCCGTGTGATTATTTGCATTAATTGCATGCATGGCGGGCTCAATTTTGACCCATGCTTATGTGTCTCATGCAGTGAACTGTAATAAATAACTGTCATATTCATTTCACTGGTCTTATGTTTGAAATCTAATTTCTGACGCTAAGCCGACAGGTTTTCTTTATAAGATGCGCGGATAGTCTGATCTATATATATTATAATTGCTTGGCAAAGTCCAGTATCTGTCGTGACGTTTGTCTGAGCCTCTTGTCAATATTAACATAATTACTCATTAAAAGTTTTCATGATTATTTGGTACAAATTGCATGGTTCGTTCAAAATGAAATTTCCCTATTTTAAAATATATAAATGTGTTTTTTAAAACCCTTTCAGTCAAAATTTAAATTTTCGAAATGTCTGGTAGTTTTAGTAAAACACGAAACTGTAGAGTCTGAAGTACCATAATATAAGCATTTTTTATGATTTATCAGGATATCTTCGCTCTTAACTTTGATGTTTTAAATTTCAATTTATAGTTAAACTCGGAGTGGGACAATGTGCGTCAGGAAATTCTCGGCAACCATTTCAAATTAGTCAGTAATTATACTGCATCATTTCGTCATCTGAATAATTTGAGAGGTGGGAAAATTTCATCACTTGCCGTAATAATAGAAATACTTAATG
This sequence comes from Dendronephthya gigantea, assembly GCF_004324835.1. Lineage (NCBI taxonomy): Eukaryota > Metazoa > Cnidaria > Anthozoa > Malacalcyonacea > Nephtheidae > Dendronephthya > Dendronephthya gigantea. Next base: position 7,982 of record NW_021163903.1, on the reverse strand, counting down.
GCAACTTTTAAATTTCATATTCTTTTGTCATATTGCCATTTTAATAAATGTTGAGGAATGACCATGCATACAATGTTGGTCACATGTAGCTACCACCCCCCAATTACCTATTCCACATGCAGAGTTGCAAAAGAGTTCAACCTTCCTCCGGTAGGATTTCAAGTTTTGAAAACCTTCCTAGCTCAAAATGACGTTACGTCATGCCGTGAGTCAAGTGGCAACCAGCATAAACAAATATTTGTTTTTTTGGTACATGCATGTGATCAATGAGAGTGCTCAACTTTTAACCTTCCTCACAAACCTCATTCAAAGCAAACCTTCCTCCGGGTGGTACCCGCGTACCCGCAGCTTTTTTGCAACTCTGTCCACATGCTGTCATCAGTGTAATGTCACAATATCACATCCATTACGTGTTCACCATGCGATGTTGAACATGACCTGTAGAGAGCTCCTTGCTGAGTAGCGGAGAAAATCCAGGCGTAACTGACGGGCAAACGAAAGCGTGTAACGCTCGCTTCCCATTCACTCCTGATAGTTGAAAATTCTCTTCTTGGTCCTAATTTACGACGCGTTGAATTTATTGGATTTTTTCAGAAAGGCAAGATGTAGGGGTGTCATCTTGGCGTAATTTTAAACCAAGCAGCCTGAAGACGGACAAGACCTTGGCGTTTGTTACAACAAACTTACATTTGCAAAGACTTAAAGTCATAGATGGAACGAATGGTATCAATTTTTTCTTCTATATTTGTGCTCAGTATTCCGGCCTGATAGCAATATACTGTTATAGCAATATTGTATACCTAAAATATTTTACAAACATTCCAACATTTAATGCATTTCTTCGATGATCACGTAATTTGGGCCTCGCTCTCATGAATCACAAGGGATTAAGGGTCGACACTGAAAGTCAAGCTCTTATATATATATGCAATCGATACGGCGTGATGTAGATCTTTGACTCGATGAGTTTGAATGTGATTATGTCTCTCAATCCAATATAGAAGGACTCCCAAAACCAAATGTATTAATGATGTAATCATCGAAAGAGCGTTTCACTTATTTTTTTTCGCCAAATGTCTTTATTTAGAACAAGGCTATGATGTGGTTACGTTTGGGGCTCCATCGGCTCATTCAATGAAGTACAGTAAAGGAGGGTTGAGAAGACTTCTAGGAAACCTGAAGAAGCTTATTTTACGTACGTAAAAACACCTTGCTTTACTTCCGATTCGTAAAACGTGTAGTGTGTGTATAACGCATGCGCGAAGATCTTTTGACTAGCTTACCATCTTGTTTTGGCGTAATAACACTCTCTGCATCTCTCTGTTTGGTTTATGTTCAGGCAAAGTGGAGGTGACAACAGAGCAAACCGAGCTAAGAATAAAAGAAGTAAGGGATTGTCCGTTATTTATGTTTTGATTTTTACTGATATTTTTAATAATAAGGGTTAAAGGATAAAATCGAAGCCAAACACATGACGCAATCGCAATATTAATTAATTACCATTAATTCATGTATCTTCAATAATATGCTGCATTCTCATAACAAATAAATTTCTTTGTACACTTTTTTAGTTGAACTGGAACTGTTGAAACATGCATTTAAGGATATATGTAAAAATTTTAAAAGGTATAAAATATGATTCCGATATAAGTACTGCTGTTTTTTATCTGCCCAAGTAACGCATAGCGCCAGCGCCTCCGTTGCAGGATCGGGCATGGAACTATGACATACAGGGCCGCTATTCGCATGCAAGTGGCTTCCTATTTGCGGTTTAAACAAATACTACATCATTTGTATGTTCATTGTGAGCATATTTTATCTACAAATTATTTATATATAATCAGCTCTCCTACGCTTGTCATCATTTTAGCGCTTTAGCCAATAACAACTTGGAGGAGGTCATCGAACTCTCAACAAAGTTGCACGAAAAGGTGAGTTATACCAAAGACCAAGAATATACCTCTTCGGTTATTTCTTGTGAACCTGGCAAGTTGATCTGCTTTTGTACAACGGCGAGACGCCTCGAGACACGACCCTTTTAAAACAAAACTTGAGTAATGATCCGATAATAATGGTTTTGTGTCTTAACCTTGTTTTTTTATTTCCCATGCATGCTTTTCATGTATTTCCCATTGAACTTCTCATGTAGGTGAACGATCTTCTAAAATACTATGAAATGACGTTTATCATCGATTCTCTTGTTTCGTTGAGTACATCCCGTCCAATTCCATCCACGGCTTCAACTTCTCGTGAAGAATATGGTGAGAAATACACATACAAAGGTAGAATGAACGTATTTCCTATATATAAGATTTCGTAATTCGTTTTGTGGTATATGTGTGGGATAATTTTTATCACCCTATATATTTTATATCACCTTTATCCCACATGTCCCTAACTGTGTGTATATGCATGGATTAACTTAACTTGGCGAATGCGGAGCAAATTGGAATAGACTAGAAATAGTTATCGGGATTACGAGATGCATGCGTGGGTTGAAAATGAGATCATCTTGCATGGGAGAAAGTCACATTCAGTAAATGACCAAGCAGTGGTAATGTAGTACCTAACTTAAGTAATAAATTTTCATATATTCTTTAGGCCTAAATGATTTTCAACCTGAATCGGAGGATGCCGATGACCCCGAATGCCAGGTATTTTTGATTCACTAACATGCAGACTGACCGCAAATAAACTGAATAACTTGGCTTGGCACAAATAAACCGACTGATTGGATATAGGAAGAGAATAAATCGGACGTTTTTCATGTAAATTACTCTTCGATAGGTTCTGCGTAATTCTATTGAAAGTTCAGTGGCGCAGATTCTAAAAATGATTAATGAATTGAATAAAGAAAGTCCGCTAATTTTGAATGGTAGGTTTTCCGTATAGCCTCACGAAATTAATCCTTTACTTTCAAAGTGTCATAATAGAGTTGTCCAATTGGGATCAAGCGTTTTTGAGTGAGTTGTTTTGTAAGCTAGTAGCTATAAACTACGTTTTATCTTAGACTTAGCAAAGAAAAGTTGGCGAACGATAGGAGAGAAGACTTTGGATTCCGTGGTAGATGATGTTTACTATTTTGTTGACGCTCTTATTAAGAAATTAAATTTGGGAATGATTTTCGTTCTACTTCAGGTCAGTAAAGTTATCGACACAAGTTACTGTAAGCCCCATGCAGAGGGAGATAAGATATAATGCGTATTAACATTATAATAGAAAAATCTTTCGTCTCTAATTTCCATATATTTTTGTGGCATATATATTATATTGTGTTATGAAGTGATGTAATTACCTGGCAAAGGTTATAGCGACATCTTCTCTTAAATAAACTTTTGGAAATATTTATTATTTTATTCAGGAAGAATCGCGTCATGCCCAGACTATGCAAGACCTCCGTCAACGTCGCGATATTTGTCTTTCACAGGCAGTAAGTTATTCAATGTATAAACTCTGTCATGCGAAGAATCTTCGACTGGCCCCCTTTAATGTAATAAGAATAGTCATGTCAGGGATTTCTAAATTGAAAAGCAATGTATAGATCTGATTTTATTTTGTATCAGCTAGTGGGCAATATATAGGTTACGTTATTACTCCGCCTGCGTATGCGCAGCGGAGTCTTAAAATGCCATGGTCTTTTTTCCTTTTCGTCGTTTTGGGCGACAGAAGTTGGCATTTCTACAGGTAACCCAAAACAACTTCATTTTTGACCGAGAAGCCCCTGGGTTACACGGTCCACGGATGACTTATGTTCATCAGTTGGCATGCAGGCGGAGTGAACGCTTTGAGCAGGCGTCTTGTTGAGTTTATTTTTATATAAGTAGATCAAGGGTGATATAAATTAAACCGTTTTATGGTAACGTTTTAAGGTAACGGCACTCATTTGTGGATTTGAAGCTAAAATTTACACATCACTATTTGACGCAAGTTTCATGAAACAACTTTGTGAGATTGGTGTTCTTGCTGAATTTGAATGTCTTCTGAGTACTTACGGTTAGTTATTAGAATTAAGAAAGGAAAGTATATCTATGTTTTTTATTTCTTTTCTTGCGAATGTACATGCACGAGTGTAACCGAAATTAATCGTAACTTCATGCATGTGTAGTCGTAATTTCTGTGGGAAGAAAATTCTTCCATTGGCATCGAATTTCAATAATATCAGCGTTGACCGCGCAAAATCTAATTGTTTCTGAAGTACACTTACATTTTACCAGCACGTATATTTGTTTAATACGAAGTTTCTGCACTTACGGTGCATGGAACTCTTTCTGTCTATTTTTTTACCTCTGCGTGGAGATATATAAGAAGGGTGTTCCTTGCGATTTACACTGCATGTTTTAGCAATTCAAGTTATTGACACATGCAAATTCGCACTGGACAAACTCAGCGAAGGCTGATTAAAGCTAAATTTCAAACTGGGTGCAAAATATCCGTGACTATATAACGCATTTTTGTTCTAGTATTTGCTATTTAGCGATCCTGGTTTCAGTATTTTGCATACACTTCAACATTGCGACCATGCAAGCGTCTGCATGTTGTGGTCTGTTTTACGCCTAAATCGTTTTTAATATTTCTATTTTTTAGGTGATGAAATGGGAATGTTAGAAGACATGTCCATTGCAATACGCGATCTTTCATGTGTCAAATTTAAGGTTCTTTACCATAAATGTGACTGATCATTTACAAGCGCACTTTATTAGGATGCAGTAAAGGGACAAGGGATAACGTGAGGTTAAAGAATGAAGATTCCTCATGGGCTTATTTTGGCGATAACAAGAAAGCTAGTCCAGAAAACAGCGTCATTATGCAATGTGTTGACCAAGTCTTTAACTCTTATATCTTTCTTTATATTTCCTTAAGCGAACTTTTCATCATCTTTTTTTTCAGTTCGCTTGCTCTGATAACGAAACGATTCCCTACGTCACTGGAACAAGGTATAATACAATTGCAAGCGCACGATATCATACGGCTTTAAGGCTATGTTTGGTAGTATCCAAATTTACATCTCTCAAAAGAAGAATTGCATTGCAAGTTGCAGGAAAAATTGCACTGTGTAACAGGGCCTTTAGTATCATGCTAATTATTAAACTCCCTGACGATTTCTTTTTGCCTGTTAATAAAACAGGTGCATGGATACCGTTGCATATATAGTACATATATTTGTGTATCTTTTTTCAAGGGCTAATATTCATGTTACCATACTCCTCGAAACAGAATATTTCTGTTATTTACCCAAAGAATTGCAAGAAGGAAAATTAATACAAGTTTCTCCAGTTATTTTCACTCAAGGGATCAACGAACATGCGACTTTAGCTGAAAGGTGACTGTAATGATTTATACCGTACATCCCCATTCATGTATGATAAAAACCATTGAAAGATCTTGTATAATTACACAGTATCACTCAGTAACCTCGTTTAAAGCGGGGTGCATGTTTTTTAAATTGAAACACCTTATTATCTTGTATACGTAGTATCTTCAA
>NW_021163902.1:2500-19293 GCF_004324835.1 Dendronephthya gigantea | reverse complement strand
AAAATCAAACTGCACAACTTGCGATCTGATTATGCAAACAGCCTTTCTGCAAAATTAATGATAGTTATACAGAACTCTTATATTCTCGTAAATATATTTTGAAAGAAGAGAATGAATATTTGCATATTATTGGTGGTTAATTAATGACCTCAGACTCGTCTTGCTGATGTGACCCGCGTTGTCACCAATATTTCAAATATCATTACATAATATTATTACATTGAAAATATGAATAGGTTAAAATGCTACGTTCAAAATATCTTACATGAGTATACTACTTTGTATTTTAAATATCAGTGTGAAAATTTTATTCGAAGACAACGTAATGCTTCTTTCCGCAATAACTTTGCGCCAATAGAACAAGATGGAATTAAGAACTGATAGTGAGAAAATGAGTGTCGTACTCCAAGAACTTAAAATGATTGCTTTAAACGTTGCTTTTGGCGTCAAGCTAACCTCAATGGCAGAAAGGCAGATAGCAACTGAATGTACAAAAAAACAAAAAAGCATGTTTAGCATCGCGTATTCCTTGCAGAAAAGCCTTTCGACGTTTAATGTTTGCACGACCAGTGATAACGTCAATCCTACGTCTGTTATATACTGCCAAAAAAATTCTTGTATGCATAAAAACCATTGCTAGCATAGTTAGTGTTATAAATACGGTTTGTATTACTTTCACTGTTCCTTGATCGATGAAATATATAAAAAAGTAGGCTCGTAACGAATGGACAAACCAAAGGATTAAAACGATTTTGAAAATACGTCTATTCGTTACTTTTTCCCTATGAAAAACTGGATGTATGACTGACAAATATATTTCAAAATTTAGAGCCAAAAATGTGACAACTGATGCAGACACAAGTATTTCAATTGCTAGGTTGCTCATCATGACATTAAAACATCTTTCATTTCCACGTATTTCCCTGCTCAGATGTAGCAAAAACAGCGGTTCTGCAATGAGTCCAGCTGCTAAGTCGTTTGAAGATAAAACCATTACAACGAAAAACGAAGTTTTCCGTTTTAACTGCGGCGATTTCCAAAACGCATGGATAGCTAGATAGTTGAGAACTATTATCAAGAGCGTTTGTATGAAATTGTAAGTTAAACAGACGACATGGTTGATATAGCATGGCCGGCAATGAAAGCCAGTGACAAGTAACAACTTTAAATTCTCCCAAACGCAATATTCCAAATATTTTTCAAATTCTGCAGTTGGTGTTGTAGACGTTTCGTTTCGCGTCATGTTTCTTCATTTCAAGAGCTCTATAATTGCTTAAACTGACTTTTGATAGCCTGGAATAATTTTTGTTTTATTTGGCCTATCATCTAAGACTAAGTGCCAGATGGTTAAATAGAAAAATGAGATAAAGACGTAATGACTCTTGGCAAATATGACAATATTGATATGGAAATGCCATCTATACATGTCTCTCCGGCTGTCTTTGAAACATCACTACTTCTATAATATGGATTTCACGTATTCCCATAACATCAAGCTTTTACGTTTTAAAGATTGGCTGTATATTGATGGGTCTAATATAATTAATCAAAAGATATTACTAGTTTTTCCTCAAGTCCCAAATTTGCATTTCAAAAAAAATGTGTACTTTTGAGATTACAAACTCGTCCACGTGACTTGAGGTAGCCGCCATCATGTCGCGCCATGTGTTCACATTCTTATCAGTAAAATTTGTGAAAATGTGATATTCTGTTTTCATCGTAATGCCGGCCTGCCGTCATGACAGACCAGGCTTTCAGGAGAAGGAAAAGATAAACAGATATGCAAAATACGATATTTTTTTAACTCCAAACGACGATGCAAAGGCTATTTTTTATCTATCATCAGTTCTATCCTATCAGTTCGAACTAAGTGCCCAGGAAACAAACGTTTTGCGCTACGTTTCACTACCATGTGATTGAGGTCGTCGCCAAATGTCGTCATGCACATGCACAATGCAACAACGAACACATAGCCTCATTAAACTAACGATCTGTTCGTCAAATAATTATAGACTAAACGTTGAAATTGATTATTTTTCATATCATGTTTGACCTCATTCAGTAATTAATAAGTCGCACCGTGTCACGTTCAACAAACGAGTTAACTTTTGATTAGTTTAATTCCCTCATCACGATATTTTCATGAGCATTTTTGGGCGGGGCTTCGAAATAAAAATTATGTATAGCTCTTTATATCCACGAACTTTTACTACCTCCAGCATTCTGTTTATATGAAGTGTAAATGCATGGTATACTTAATTCGGTATAGTGTTGATACTGTTAAAGGTGGATAAAATTCATCATCGAATATTAAAAATGTCAATTACTGACACTTATCATGACCAACTTTGGCAAGACGAACTCTGGGGGATTCTAGTAATAGCTATAGTTGTCTTAAGAAGGGCCTGGAGGTGAACTGCATCAGTCACATCACGTTGCTCACATCACTAATAATTAATTTTAATTATAAGAACGGCGGCTCTTATTTTTGGAGGCTTACTATTTTCTAGTGTTCGACAGACAAGACGAAGGACAGCATTACCATTTTGCGGCGAATTCCGAAGCTGAGTATAACGACTGGAATAAACATATAAAAAATGCAAGGTTAGTGTTAAGGCTATATGCGATTTTGTCTTTTGATGGATGTAAACGAGTGATAAGTTACTGATGTTCAAATAAGAGCTTTTATACACCAGAACATTCGTAACTAATTACTCGTTCACATCTATCAAAAGAAGAAAATCACACAAAATCGCAGCAAAAATCGCAAGTGTAAACGAGCCTTTAAGTTTTCATTGAACCGTAGCTTACATGACTATGCAGTATATATAATGATGATTGATTCTTGCAGCTACGAAAAGCTTAAAGAAAAATTACAAAAACTATGTGAACAGATTACCGAGATGACTGGTGAGGTAAACAATATTATAAACAATATCGTGTTGGGCATGGGCATGAACTGTGGGATGGGAAGTCAAGTCTATCCACAGCTAGTTATTATGCATATATCCGTTGGATTGCAAACTGCCCTTGTTAATTTTAGCACCCGTTACCGCATAACCATCCATTTCGTGATGATAACGACAGCGAGGTAAGCATTTGTTTACGTAAGTATATACCTGTGCCCATCTTTATACTCTGAGGTACCAGGTTAACCACCGGCCTCTTAATGCTTCAACAAGTGAACAACCTGGTCGGCATTATCGATTGATACGCCCGCGCCAGCTCTAGTTGGCGGAAACTTTGCGTCGATGAGAAAACATATAGTGCACATATAGTGGCAGCCTCACGGAGTGGTTGCTTCAGGAAGTTGCTCTCACGTGTTTGCGGCGGAATTTATCACATTTTTTCGTGCAATTTTAGCCTCCAAAACCACCAAAACCGCTTCACAAACCTCCGTTGCTGGAAATAAGCATGGGTAATGTTCATGTAAATTATAACTTTCGAGCATGTATAGAATTTTGAAAAACTCATTCTGAACAATATGTTAAGTAAAGCTAAATATTGTCAATTTATTACACAGCTTGCAATGATCTAAAACCAACTGTGGAGAATAAATATCCAAATGCAGTTATAGTTGTTAGTACTATGACCCCTCCTGGAGCAACTTGGTCCAGACTTGCACAGACTGAAATAATAGAGGTATTACAGCATGATCAGGACCTGTTGAGGCGATTTTTATCCAATACTGTTTTTGTCCAATTTTCCGTGTGCATGTTGGATTTTCTTGTGTTTTAGCAAAAACGTCACCCATATTTCTTGACGACTATAAGCATACCTTCTGGTGGAAATTACAGTGAGGTAACAAGACTAAAACTTGCTGTCTTTGATGTTCGCGACCGAGATAAAGAAGAGGCAAGTAGTTCACTAAATATAGTGTATGTAATTTTTTAACTTCAAACAAATCGTCTTATTGCACAAAACGTCAGGGTTCTTCTTCAAGTGAGATGAATTTTTTAGATGACTCATTTGGGTCAGGCAGTTTGTACAATCAAGGATATATTGGATTCCACGAATCAGAAAATTCAACTTTCTCTTACGTGAGTTCATCATTATGCTTTCCGAGAAGCAGAGAATAAATATTGGATGATATATAAACAAATACTAGTGTACCCTTTATAACATGCATGTTTCTTTTTTCGGACCCTTTACATGTTTCCGCGGTCAACAGTTTCAAAATGTCATGACAATTTCGAAATGTTGTCTGTTTTAGTGGCTTGGACTCTCCAACGGCCTCAGGGACAATAACATTTAGGCTGGAAGGTAAAATAATTTTTATCAAAATAGATCTAAAGATCAAAGATCAAAAGATCAAAGATCTTTCTTTCTTTTAACTGAGAAATCTTTCTAACTAACACAACAAAATGTCATACTATAATGCATGTATTTTAGGTTGAAACTGTTCAAGATACTTTGGTAGGTATATAAGGTTATTGTAATATAGATTGTATTATGCATCCTTGAAAGATTGGTCAAGTATTAATGATTGTATTTTTTTAATCTTTGAAATAAGATTTTTCACCTATTTTCAGGCGGACACTGATGGAACGTTCAGACCAAGATGTGGCTCAATAAACAAGTGCGTAAACGATAATCGTTTGAAGCAGTTGTGTTATAGGGTGCCTTAGGAAGATAGATCAAGGAGAGTGACGCCCGGTTATTATTGGTGTTTTTTTCATCTTCTATATAGACCGAAATTCGACAATATGTTACAAAGATCATTTAGATTTCCTACAATGTAAGTATTGCATGTGGTTTTACTGCAACGAAAGATCGCGTCATCATAATGGGTTGAAAAGTCAATTCGATACTTTTTAGCTTGGGTACAGAGGTGAAGTTTGTGGATATGATGGGCGAAAGCTTTCTGACGTTCAGAATTCCTCAACAATTACTGTAAGTCATGAGTAAATATGATATTTCATTTAGTAAAATGATTAGTTTTCGTCTCGAACTAAAATGTCGTTACCTATAGTTTACCGACTATATAATACGTTAAAATGTTTACCTTTTTGCAAATGCTTAAATACCGCGATATAATTTCAAATTTATAATCTGAATCATATAATATGCGTCGAGATCAAACTTCAGAAATTGATACGAGAAAAAGAAAGTATAGGTAGAAACAGTAAGAAAAAATATACGTATTCGTATTTTATTTCTATTGATGAGGCATGCATGCGCATATTTTTATTGATAATATGTTTAAACCATGCATGCATGCACGGATGTTTCTACAAGTTAATGAGTCATATAGCAAGTTCTTGAGTCGTATATTAGGGTTATTCAGCGGGACTGTTTCCACGACAAAATCAGCTGATTGATCTGTAACTAAAAAATATTTATAATGATTTTAAAATGGATTCAAAAACAGTGCACTTCTTCATTGCAGTCATGGACGCATGAGAATGATTTTTTAGTATTTCAAGGAGTGTATACATATATGTGAATTGGGAAAACGCCATCGTTGCACGAAAAATTTATTACCACAATATAATAGTATCATTTTTATTGTCTTACATTTTGTGGTCTGGACGTGCTTCGAGGTCGTCTTGATGTAAAACTCAATGGTCGCCTGGTAGTGCGATATTGCCTGATACGTCGGGTTGTACGGAAGACAAAACGCGTTGTTTGTCGTGGTGGTGTTGGTGTTTTTCTGTTGGTGTTTGTTGAACGGTCAGGAAGACCGCTGATGGTGTTGCCTTTATTCGCCTTGTTTCGTTGAAGAAATCTGTGCTCTAGCAGCTGTTGATTTTGAAATGAGGCTAACATCAATTCTGGGTGTTGGTGTCACTCGCCATGGTCCAAAATCTGCTCGGTACACATCTCCTATTCTTAAAAATTTGTTTTCTGATGGCTCGTCACCTTCGTTTTCTGATGATATATCGATTAGTTTGTTATCTGATGCTATTTCAGCTTCGTCTTCGAAAACATCATAATTCTCACCATATGTACATGGCAGCAAGAAAATTAGCAATAACGCGAACAGAATACTTTTCGAGTGAATCTTGTGGTATAATGCCATTGCCTTAATCCCCTGCCGAGCAGCTGGTATTACAACTATACATGCACTATTTCAACTTTTATATGAGATTTCGCCCTTCGGGCCATGATTGTCAACGCCCATGATACCTATTTCATTACAAAGATGCTTTAGGTTACCGTCTTCCTTTTTCATTTCATGTGCCAGACTTTCAAACTTATTTAAAGAGTGTCTGTTGGCAGGATGCATGCCATGCAACTTCTCGAAAAAACTCAACAAAGTCTTAATCTTCACTGGAATGAAACAGCGTATAAAGAAGCTTTTTCAATTGCTAGGTCGTTTTAAAAAGCATCTTTTTTGCTTTTTGCAAAATTTGGAATTAAGCATTTCATAGATCCAAGTAATATAATGAATATCTTTATTGAAACAAACCATTACTGAAGTGTATGCAAGTGAGACACAGTGTCACACATATATTCATCCCTGACTACTGGTTGCGCACTTTCGTTTACAAAATTCAATATATCTTCAGATTGCGATTTTGATGTTTTGCATGCATGAATGTCACTATATTTTAAGCATTGGCTTTCGTGGTTGTCAGGAAGAGAACAATCATAATCAGCAAAGGGCAATATAAAAATGTCATTTCGTGTGCGTCAAAACGTTTTTTTATTAGCTGCCGTAAGCATCCGCTCCTTATTTTCAAGTTTTCTTATAGAGTAGGGGATGTCTGCTGCATCATAAAGACCTTTCTCTATACTATATCTATATCACTGTCTGTAAATGTGACCTTGAACGTCTTAGACGTCCGAAGATGATGAAATAATACCTTTCAAGAACGCAAATAACTAAAAGTCATTATTACCATTGTGATTATCGTTGTTTCCATTGCATGCAGTCATTATTATTATAACTGTATAATCTGTATTAGTAGAATCATACTAGCATACTATTGCAAATGCTGAAATTTGATTGGCTACTCTACTCGCTATCTAATTGTTGATAGATAGCGAGTACGCAAACAGTCGCATTTCTGGCGTATTTTTTAGAAAAATGGCCTCCGGCTCGCGGTTTTCTGAGGTTTCTGAGGATGAACTTGATTGAGGATGAACTGATTCTACTAAAACAATTAGATTACTTGCTCTCAATTTCTATGAGGTGATAGTTGATGAGGGCGAAGCCCGAAATCTCGAGCTCGTAATCTAATTGTTAATTAGATATACTTGTGGCAATAGTAATATTAACATATGGCCTGGCCTAAACCACGAAATTTATTCGTTAATTTAGTGATCGTGTTTTTCATGCTTTCTTGTTGTTTGATACAAAATATCATGAATCTCTACCTGCTCAAAACCACGGAATATATGCATGCAGCAGGGCTCCTATAGCTATATGCCTTACGACGTGTCTCTCTGATTTCATTGCAGTCGACTTTGCAGGGTAATGGCGGTTTTGTTTGAAATTTTAATTATGCATGACATTATATGGCATTGTAGCAGTATTCAGGGGCTTTTACGGAGGCAAACTAGGAAATAGTTAAGAATGAGGAGACGACATAAAACTGCAATACAACTCATTAACTATGTTGAGGTAGATTTATGCAAAAAAATGTACCTTTCTCATCACGTGTCTATTGTATTTTGGACAGATAAACCAATAGCAATCTTATAATTAAAATATTTTCAAGTCAAGGTTGAGGAGCTTAGCAAGACAAATGCCATTGGTAAATTTGGCTCAAATACAATATAGACACGTGACGAGAAAGGAACGAAGTTGTTGTGAGAAATGAGTTGTATTATACTTTAATTTAGTCTTCAACCATGTATATTTTATTAACTGTGGTCTAAGAAATAGGTTACTTTATTTGGACATTCATGACTCTATTCTTTAGCATCTATCAGGAAGATAATCGATGATGGCAGCAATTGTGAACGAGTCTTTAACAAAAACAACAATAGTGAGACATGGATATTAGTAATTGCCTTGCAAATTTGGCGGATATTATTTAGAGGAGTGCATAAACTTTGCTTGGCCTGCTCCCTTGTGTCGTATTGAAACTTTTCACTATTCGGCCTGGATGTGTTCGTATAAGTTCGGACTAGCTAAGTCTAAGGTATCCCAAATTGTTCTAAATGAATAATTACCAAGACAAAAACACTTTTGTTTTTCTGCATGTTTATTATTTTAACACTTTATCATTTATTGCAAAAAGAATTCTAGAAGTTCCCAGTGACTATATAAATGCATGAATATTAGTTATGTATGCACGCAGTTCAAAAGATATTTAGCCTAATAATTTCCCGATACATCTACGCCCATAGCATCTATATTTCTATAACGTGATCTGTAACCACAAACACAATCCAATGCCCGTTGGTAACATATCCATTGAGGAATATTTGATCTACGACATGAAGCATATGTTGCGCAGCACCGTTGACAACCAGTATAGATTGGTAAAACACAAACATAACTTTGCTGGAAGATCGTTCGCCTAGGAACCACGCACGTTAGACCACAGTCAAATGGACAAACCTGAAAGAAGATTAAATATTTTTGGGTTATTTTTTGTTTATTAAAGACACGCATGCATTGCAATGATTGCATATAGTATTTAATATGAAAATATAGAGATACTTAGGGTTATTCGCCATTATAGGCGATAAATAAGGCTATCGTTGAAAGCATGCACAAATAATGTTTACGAGAGATTTAACTCTAACAGTCTAACTGCATGGCTTATAATAACATCGCATAACTCACACTCGGCCGGAAAGTAGGTCTTGGCCTTCTTGTGGGTCTTGGTGGTCTTGTTATTCTTGTTATTCTTCTTGACGTTGCTCGTCTTGATCTGAACCTTCGAAACCTGAGCCTTCGTGTTGTGCTAAAGCCCAAAGTAGGCGTTGCTCGTGGTGTTGGAGTTTGCTGAACGCCTGCTGCTGTCCGTGATGGTTGAATCAAACTTGGTGTCACTCGTATATGATCTTCTTGGTACTCTTCGTCAATATTCGACCATTCGTTTTCCGATGGTAAACCTTCTGCTTCGTCTTTGAAGTCATAACTCTCACCACGGGTGCAAACCAATAGAACAACTGTCAGCAAAGCGAACAGAAGAGTTTTGGAGCGAAAGGCTGCCATTGTCCAACTCTAGATCTGGTCAACTGAACCCCTGCACCTTTTTCTGTTCTTATATACACGAGGTATATATGGACCTTTTGTACATGCCAATATCACTCAGTGATTTGCATGGATGAATGAGTTCACTTCATTTTAATTACAAATAATATTTCCGTTTCATCTTTCCTGTTGTCCCCTATTTCTGCGACATTTGGATGCCTGCGCGACTGATGACGTATGTAGGAATAAATGCCGTTACATCAGCAAAATTTGAACGGAATCCTGAGTGTGTACGCTGGTTTCAACTATTGTGTAATACTGCTTTGTGATATTGCTCATGAAAAAGTCATAATTTCTAAACAATATGAATTGTTTAGGATTAAGTATATGATTAATGAAGCCTCATTATATGAAGGTATTTGAGGAGCCTTCTCACGAAGTGGAGTGTCTTGTTTTTCACACATCAAACAAAGACCATCAGTCAAACATATGCAAAATTTTTACGAGAATGGGGAACTCAGCTCCAGTGAACATACAAGAAAAATGTTCAATAACAGGCTAAAATAAATGTCCTATCTGGATATTTTGTTGATATTTTAATCGACCCGCATGTTTGTATTAATATTGTTATTATATTAATACTAATTACTCATTTGCCAAGAGATGCATGAACGTTGAGCTGAATAAGCGGATTCATTGCGTTTACGTACCATTGTTTACACGGATTATAAATTTGCAAATAAAGAAAGAGACATCCTGTTATGTTCGGCATTGCTCTGAGGGGCTGAAAGGCAATATTGTTAAACTAAAACTATCCCGGCCTATTGCTACGTAATATCTCTTTTAAGCCTTCTTTATAGATCGATAGACGATACAATTTATCAACTCCATGGAGCCCATTTCCATTCTTGACTATACTTGACTAGCCCAGGCATATGATCGCAGGTGTTCTTCAAGAGTCTATCTTGTAAAACCTTACTGCGAGTGTTATTTGTATTTCAAATGATGAAATCTTTCTCCTCTTTTGTCTCATAAAAACATTACCATGAATGCCATAAATATACAAAATACAAAATTACCATAAATATACAAAAAAACAAACCTAAATTTACTATACTCATTGATGAGCCGATATAATAACAATATAAATAAACCTTTTTTAAAACGTAAAATGTAAAACAAATTTAATATTTTCCCTTATTGCGCGAACTGAGCAGCTTAACTAATTATCGGGAGGAGGTTTAGCCACTAATAATACTCCACATGTCTATCTTATACATATCCACATCTATTCTACGTTGCATTATAGGGCTATCACACACGCATGCAACTTCATGACGAAATGTGAAAGAATTGACTAACTTTTTTAATGCATGAAACTGCACTGCTTATAGTTAATAATGCAATGATTAAAAGAATTGTGCAATCGTGAACAGCGATCATAATCTCTTATTGCCTCTTACAGGAAGGTTTTCATATCTGAAGAAAAGCAAAAGATTTTAGACTTAAATAATCTTGGCGACGTAAGTGCCATATCGACAACTTGTATTTTCCCACAGTTAGCAGTGTGATTATTTTCATTAATTGCATGCATGGCGGGCTCAATTTTGACCCATGCTTATGTGTCTCATGCAGTGAACTGTAATAAATAACTGTCATATTCATTTCACTGGTCTTATGTTTGAAATCTAATTTCTGACGCTAACCCGACAGGTTTTCTTCATAGGATGCGCGGATAGTCTGATCTATATATATTATAATTGCGAGGCAAAGTCCAGTATCTGTCTGAAGTTTGTCTGAGCCCTCTTGTCAATATTACATATTATTCATTACAAGTTTTCATGATTATTTGGTACAAATTGCATGGTTCGCTCAAAATGAAATTTCCCTATTTCAAAATATATAAATGTGTTTTTTAAAACCCTTTCAGTCGGGAAAATTTAAATTTTCGAAATGTCTGGTAGTTTTAGTAAAACACGAAACTGTAGGGTCTGGAGTACCTATAATATAAGCAATTTTTTTATGATTTATCAGGTTATCTTCGCTCTTAACGTTGATGTTTTAAATTTCAATTCATAGTTAAACTCGGATTGGGACAATGTGCGTCAGGAAATTCTCGACAACCATTTTAAATTAGTCAGTAATTATACTGCATCATTTCGTCATCTGAATAATTTGAGAGGTGCGAAAATTTGATCACTTGCAGTAATAATAGAAACACTTACTTTTAAATTTCATATTCTTTTGTCATATTGCCATTTTAATAAATGTTGAGGAATGACCATGCATACAATGTTGGTCACATGTAGCTACCACCCCCAATTACCTATTCCACATGCAGAGTTGCAAAAGAGTTCAACCTTCCTCCGGTAGGATTTCAAGTTTTGAAAACCTTCCTAGCTCAAAATGACGTTACGTCATGCCGTGAGTCAAGTGGCAACCAGCATAAACAAATATTTGTTTTTTTGGTACATGCATGTGATCAATGAGAGTGCTCAACTTTTAACCTTCCTCACAAACCTCATTCAAAGCAAACCTTCCTCCGGGTGGTACCCGCGTACCCGCAGCTTTTTTGCAACTCTGTCCACATGCTGTCATCAGTGTAATGTCACAATATCACATCCATTACGTGTTCACCATGCGATGTTGAACATGACCTGTAGAGAGCTCCTTGCTGAGTAGCGGAGAAAATCCAGGCGTAACTGACGGGCAAACGAAAGCGTGTAACGCTCGCTTCCCATTCACTCCTGATAGTTGAAAATTCTCTTCTTCGTCCTAATTTACGACGTATTGAATTTATTGGATTTTTTCAGAAAGGCAAGATGTAGGGGTGTCATCTTGGCGTAATTTTAAACCAAGCAGCCTGAAGACGGACAAGACCTTGGCGTTTGTTACAACAAACTTACATTTGCAAAGACTTAAAGTCATAGATGGGACGAATGGTATTAATTTTTTCTCCTATATTTTGCTCAGTATATCCGGCCTGATAGCAATATACTGTTATAGCAATATTGTATACCTAAAATATTTTTACAAACATTCCAACATTTAATGCATTTCTTCGATGATCACGTAATTTGGGCCTCGCTCTCATGAATCACAAGGGATTAAGGGTCGACACTGAAAGTCAAGCTCTTATATATATGCAATCGATACGGCGTGATGTAGATCTTTGACTCGATGAGTTTGAGTGTGATTGTCTCTCAATCCAATATAGAAGGACTCCCAAAACCAAATGTATTAATGATGTAATCATCGAAAGAGCGTTTCACTTATTTTTTTCGCCAATGTCTTTATTTAGAACAAGGCTATGATGTGGTTACGTTTGGGGCTCCATCGGCTCATTCAATGAAGTACAGTAAAGGAGGGTTGAGAAGACTTCTAGGAAACCTGAGAGAAGCTTATTTTACGTACGTAAAAACACCTTGCTTTACTTCCGATTCGTAAAACGTGTAGTGTGTGTATAACGCATGCGCGAAGATCTTTGACTAGCTTACCATCTTGTTTTGGCGTAATAACACTCTCTGCATCTCTCTGTTTGGGTTTATGTTCAGGCAAAGTGGAGGTGACAACAGAGCAAACCGAGCTAAGAATAAAAGAAGTAAGGGATTGTCCGTTATTTATGTTTTGATTTTTACTGATATTTTTAATAATAAGGGTTAAAGGATAAAATCGAAGCCAAACACATGACGCAATCGCAATATTAATTAATTACCATTAATTCATGTATCTTCAATAATATGCTGCATTCTCATAACAAATAAATTTCTTTGTACACTTTTTTAGTTGAACTGGAACTGTTGAAACATGCATTTAAGGATATATGTAAAAATTTTAAAAGGTATAAAATATGATTCCGATATAAGTACTGCTGTTTTTTATCTGCCCAAGTAACGCATAGCGCCAGCGCCTCCGTTGCAGGATCGGGCATGGAACTATGACATACAGGGCCGCTATTCGCATGCAAGTGGCTTCCTATTTGCGGTTTAAACAAATACTACATCATTTGTATGCTCATTGTGAGCATATTTTATCTACAAATTATTTATATATAATCAGCTGTCCTACGCTTGTCATCATTTTAGCGCTTTAGCCAATAACAACTTGGAGGAGGTCATCGAACTCTCAACAAAGTTGCACGAAAAGGTGAGTTATACCAAAGACCAAGAATATACCTCTTCGGTTATTTCTTGTGAACCTGGCAAGTTGATCTGCTTTTGTACAACGGCGAGACGCCTCGAGACACGACCATTTTAAAACAAAACTTGAGTAATGATCCGATAATAATGGTTTTGTGTCTTAACCTTGTTTTTTTATTTCCCATGCATGCTTTTCATGTATTTCCCATTGAACTTCTCATGTAGGTGAACGATCTTCTAAAATACTATGAAATGACGTTTATCATCGATTCTCTTGTTTCGTTGAGTACATCCCGTCCAATTCCATCCACGGCTTCAACTTCTCGTGAAGAATATGGTGAGAAATACACATACAAAGGTAGAATGAACGTATTTCCTATATATAAGATTTCGTAATTCGTTTTGTGGTATATGTGTGGGATAATTTTTATCACCCTATATATTTTATATCACCTTTATCCCACATGTCCCTAACTGTGTGTATATGCATGGATTAACTTAACTTGGCGAATGCGGAGCAAATTGGAATAGACTAGAAATAGTTATCGGGATTACGAGATGCATGCGTGGGTTGAAAATGAGATCATCTTGCATGGGAGAAAGTCACATTCAGTAAATGACCAAGCAGTGGTAATGTAGTACCTAACTTAAGTAATAAATTTTCATATATTCTTTAGGCCTAAATGATTTTCAACCTGAATCGGAGGATGCCGATGACCCCGAATGCCAGGTATTTTTGATTCACTAACATGCAGACTGACCGCAAATAAACTGAATAACTTGGCTTGGCACAAATAAACCGACTGATTGGATATAGGAAGAGAATAAATCGGACGTTTTTCATGTAAATTACTCTTCGATAGGTTCTGCGTAATTCTATTGAAAGTTCAGTGGCGCAGATTCTAAAAATGATTAATGAATTGAATAAAGAAAGTCCGCTAATTTTGAATGGTAGGTTTTCCGTATAGCCTCACGAAATTCCTTTACTTTCAAAGTGTCATAATAGAGTTGTCCAATTGGGATCAAGCGTTTTTGAGTGAGTTGTTTTGTAAGCTAGTAGCTATAAACTACGTTTTATCTTAGACTTAGCAAAGAAAAGTTGGCGAACGATAGGAGAGAAGACTTTGGATTCCGTGGTAGATGATGTTTACTATTTTGTTGACGCTCTTATTAAGAAATTAAATTTGGGAATGATTTTCGTTCTACTTCAGGTCAGTAAAGTTATCGACACAAGTTACTGTAAGCCCCATGCAGAGGGAGATAAGATATAATGCGTATTAACATTATAATAGAAAAATCTTTCGTCTCTAATTTCCATATATTTTTGTGGCATATATATTTGTATTGTGTTTGCATGTGTAATACCTGGCAAAGGTTATAGCGACATCTTCTCTTAAATAAACTTTTGGAAATATTTATTATTTTATTCAGGAAGAATCGCGTCATGCCCAGACTATGCAAGACCTCCGTCAACGTCGCGATATTTGTCTTTCACAGGCAGTAAGTTATTCAATGTATAAACTCTGTCATGCGAAGAATCTTCGACTGGCCCCCTTTAATGTAATAAGAATAGTCATGTCAGGGATTTCTAAATTGAAAAGCAATGTATAGATCTGATTTTATTTTGTATCAGCTAGTGGGCAATATATAGGTTACGTTATTACTCCGCCTGCGTATGCGCAGCGGAGTCTTAAAATGCCATGGTCTTTTTTCCTTTTCGTCGTTTTGGGCGACAGAAGTTGGCATTTCTACAGGTAACCCAAAACAACTTCATTTTTGACCGAGAAGCCCCTGGGTTACACGGTCCACGGATGACTTATGTTCATCAGTTGGCATGCAGGCGGAGTGAACGCTTTGAGCAGGCGTCTTGTTGAGTTTATTTTTATATATAGTAGATCAAGGGTGATATAAATTAAACCGTTTTATGGTAACGTTTTAAGGTAACGGCACTCATTTGTGGATTTGAAGCTAAAATTTACACATCACTATTTGACGCAAGTTTCATGAAACAACTTTGTGAGATTGGTGTTCTTGCTGAATTTGAATGTCTTCTGAGTACTTACGGTTAGTTATTAGAATTAAGAAAGGAAAGTATATCTATGTTTTTATTTCTTTTCTTGCGAATGTACATGCACGAGTGTAACCGAAATTAATCGTAACTTCATGCATGTGTAGTCGTAATTTCTGTGGGAAGAAAATTCTTCCATTGGCATCGAATTTCAATAATATCAGCGTTGACCGCGCAAAATCTAATTTGTTTCTGAGTACACTTACATTTTACCAGCACGTATATTTGTTTAATACGAAGTTTCTGCACTTACGGTGCATGGAACTCTTTCTGTCTATTTTTTTACCTCTGCGTGGAGATATATAAGAAGGGTGTTCCTTGCGATTTACACTGCATGTTTTAGCAATTCAAGTTATTGACACATGCAAATTCGCACTGGACAAACTCAGCGAAGGCTGATTAAAGCTAAATTTCAAACTGGGTGCAAAATATCCGTGACTATATAACGCATTTTGTTCTAGTATTTGCTATTTAGCGATCCTGGTTTCAGTATTTTGCATACACTTCAACATTGCGACCATGCAAGCGTCTGCATGTTGTGGTCTGTTTTACGCCTAAATCGTTTTTAATATTTCTATTTTTAGGTGATGAAATGGGAATGTTAGAAGACATGTCCATTGCAATACGCGATCTTTCATGTGTCAAATTTAAGGTTCTTTACCATAAATGTGACTGATCATTTACAAGCGCACTTTATTAGGATGCAGTAAAGGGACAAGGGATAACGTGAGGTTAAAGAATGAAGATTCCTCATGGGCTTATTTTGGCGATAACAAGAAAGCTAGTCCAGAAAACAGCGTCATTATGCAATGTGTTGACCAAGTCTTTAACTCTTATATCTTTCTTTATATTTCCTTAAGCGAACTTTTCATCATCTTTTTTTTCAGTTCGCTTGCTCTGATAACGAAACGATTCCCTACGTCACTGGAACAAGGTATAATACAATTGCAAGCGCACGATATCATACGGCTTTAAGGCTATGTTTGGTAGTATCCAAATTTACATCTCTCAAAGAAGAATTGCATTGCAAGTTGCAGGAAAAATTGCACTGTGTAACAGGGCCTTTAGTATCATGCTAATTATTAAACTCCCTGACGATTTCTTTTTGCCTGTTAATAAAACAGGTGCATGGATACCGTTGCATATATAGTACATATATTTGTGTATCTTTTTTCAAGGGCTAATATTCATGTTACCATACTCCTCGAAACAGAATATTTCTGTTATTTACCCAAAGAATTGCAAGAAGGAAAATTAATACAAGTTTCTCCAGTTATTTTCACTCAAGGGATCAACGAACATGCGACTTTAGCTGAAAGGTGACTGTAATGATTTATACCGTACATCCCCATTCATGTATGATAAAAACCATTGAAAGATCTTGTATAATTACACAGTATCACTCAGTAACCTCGTTTAAAGCGGGGTGCATGTTTTTTTAAATTGAAACACCTTATTATCTTGTATACGTAGTATCTTCAAAGATCGC